>NC_088232.1:27250572-27550572 GCF_036934945.1 Oncorhynchus masou masou
AAATCAAATCAAATAAATAAAAAAGACATTGGTTACCTGAAGTCCCCTTGAAAGCACCAATCCTGCATTCGTAGAATCCTTATTATGCAAGAAACCATCAAGCTGAGGGACGGGGATTGGAGAAAATGCACTCACTCTCAAATTCATAGATGGAACTATGGTTACAAGGACTGACAGTGAGGTCAACGTGATCACTTTAATTGAAATAAACCAATGAGCCACAGTAAATATTGCAGATCGCACATTCAATGATGGTCCCTGGAAAGCATTGGACTGCCTGACTTACTAGTCACTTAGGCATGGAGGTGCACAGAGATGATTGAATACGGTATGATATGTGATCAGGATGCCTGTCAAGCCTAAAAGGTCGAATTCAGTCTAACCTGGCGTAGAAAAGTTTAGGCAGCGTTTCTATTTACACAACTATACAGTAACTGCCCACTCCTATGTCTGATTATGTTGTGCCTTGTCTTATTTTAAAAGTGTCTACTTTGAGAAGACTAGCATGAATCAGATTATTTTACAGAACCTGAAATAACCATTCAGAAATGTATATTTGACAATGGGAAAACATTTATAGATGATCATGTGTGATTGAAATACTACAATTAACCAAATCTGAAGTTTAATCAAACCATTTCAATGTGGTTGTTTGTACAGTCTGTAGCTAATCACGGAATCTTTCAGATAACCAACAATGGTAAATGTGTTTGATAGAGAGTATACTGCATCATGTCATTCTCCCTATCTTGTGGCAATGTCCTTCTAAGGTTGTATCCTGACCTTTTCTCAACTCTTATTTTTCTAGACATCTTGTCTTTAGATAAGAGAAATATATTAACACATTATCCTTGCCTCATAGATAGCTAAATGAGCTGGACAAGACAAAAGAGGGGGATGGTTATATTTGTTGATCCCACTGCATTGCTCCCTACAGGGTAATCGAAACCAAGGGAATCTACTTTGAAAGAAAGGTGTACACCTCACACACATGGTTTAAAAAAAAGACACTTGTACCATGTCAGATATACAGTTGAAATGTATTCCATTTTGAGTTTGCGTCCCAACATTACCCTTACTAAAAAAAAAATGTTTTAAGTAAGTAAGAGGACAACTGAGCAAGAGGACAAGTACATTAGAGTGTCTCGTTTGAGAAACAGACGCCTCACAAGTTGCAAAGAAAAAAACATATCTCAGACTGGCCAATAAAAATAAATATATTAAGATGGGCAAAAGAACACAGACACTGGACAGAGGAACTCTGCCTAGAAAGCCAGCATTCCGGAGTCGCCTCTCCACTGTTGACATTGAGACTGGTGTTTTGCGGAAACTATTTAATGAAGCTGCCAGTTGAGGACTTGTGAGGAGTCTTTTTCTCAAACTAGACACTCTAATGTACTTGTCCTCTTGCTCAGTTGTGCACCGGGGCCTCACACTCCTCTTTCTATTCTGGGTTGCGCTGTACTGTGAAGGGAGTAGTACACAACATTGTATGAGATCTTCAGTTTCTTGGCAATTTGTCACATGGAATAGCCTTCATTTGTCAGAACCAGAATAGACTGAATAGTTTCAGAAGAAAGGTCTTTGTTTCTGGCCATTTTGAGCCTGTAACCGAACCCACAAATGCTGATGCTCCAGATACACAACTAGTCTAAAGAAGGTTTTATTGCTTCTTTAATCAGAACAAGAGTTTTCAGCTATGCTAACATAATTGCAAAGGGTTTTCTAATGATCATTTAGCCTTTTAAAATGATAAACTTGGATTAGCTAACACAATGTGCCATTGGAAACCAGGAATGATGGTTGCTGATAATGGGCCTCTGTACGCCTATGTAGATATTCCATAAAGAATCAGCCGTTTCCAGGTACAATAGTAATTTACAACATTAACAATATCTACACTGTATTTCTGATCAATTTGATGTTTTTTTAATGGACAAAAAATGTGCTTTTCTTTTCATTTCTACGTGACCCCAAACTTTTGAATGGTAGTGTATATATGATGTTTCCACAACCTGTAAACCAGTTAAGAACCTAAAAACAATGTTACTCTGCTGGGGTTTGGAGGGTTATGCAGACATTCACACAACACACTGACTGATTCTATCTGCTTTATAATAGCAGTACCAGTGGTGGCATTTTATTCAGTTGAAAGAATCAGTGGTGAATACAATCAGGAGACCAGTCATCCGAGTCCAGGTCAGGCATGGGCCAGACAAAGCCCTGCTCTCTGACATCACATGATGTGCTACCCAGAGAGAGAGAGAGAGAGAGAGAGACAGAGAGAGAGAGAGAGAGAGAGAGAGAGAGAGAGACTCATTTGTGTTAGTATTTTATTTAACTTATTTGACAACCCAAAAACATACATAGACAAAAAACAATAGACAACTTATTATTTACATACATACATTTGCTCAGAACCACATGTTCCATATCTTGTTCACACCCATCCTGCCTGTCTCACAATAACATTTTCTCTCATTTCTCATCCTTTGGATGTTTCCAGTGCTTGTAATACTTTATGCCATATGGCTTCAATTGGTACTATTTTGTTTCACTCTGTATCCCACATTTTTTCAATATTTCGATAATAATGCGTTTGATAAATCCAATGTCTTAACAATTTTGATCTCCTTTCCTCCTTGTACCTTCAGAATGTTGACTTTGGCATTACGTTTTCAATATTAGTCAGGTATATCAAGAGACCATTGCCAAATAAGTTTAGTTTATATTCATGTTTACCAATAATGATATCTGTTATGTTGGGGTACTGTCTAATTATTTCTGTGAGCGGTTCAATTGCCAGCACAAACAGGAGAGGGGAGCGAGGATATCCCTGTCTTGTGAACCTTTCTAAAACAATCTTATTAGTTAATGTATTATGTGTGTATATTTTTGTACAAGGATCTTTAAATGTATTATTTTACTATGAAATGTATTATTTTAGCTGTTTTGAAAAGCCTTTTCAGCATCAACAGCCATTATTGATAAATCTACTCATTTTTTACATATTGTATTATGCTGAACTATGTTCTTGTATTTGTTTGTAAGTGTCTATTTTTAATAAACCCGGTTTATTTCATATGTATCAAGTCTGGTAAGACCTTTGCCATTCTGTTGCTTATGAGTTTCATTATTATTTTATTGTCACAATTTATTAAACTTAATATAACTGAATAACTGTTTGATACATGGAAAGTGGAAGCACTGAATTGAGTGACGTGTGTTGTCATTTGAGTAAATAGGAGCACTACCTTTTCCAAGAATATCTAATCAAATTCGATGGGAAAGCCATCCATATTTTTCTCCATGCGAATTGGGTGATTTCTATTTTTAGTGACTATACTTTGCCTGCTGATAGTTGCTTCGGGGTTATTGAGTCTAGGAAGGCTGTAGGATCAGTCCAGCTGTTATTTAATTTTGATTAAAATAGATTTTCATAGAAGCTTTTAAAATGGGTGTGTATTGGTTTTGTGAGGGCTCTGAGGTGTTTTCCAGGTTTATTTGCCATTAAATAGTATGCTTTATTTGAGTTTAACCTGCAGATGCTGGCTCTCTTTAAGAGTAAAAGACAATATTTATATTCCTGGTTAAATTCAGAAAATATATTTTGGTCTTTACATTGTAAAGATTTTTTTATGAGCTTTTTCTAAGAGAGTGATTTATTTTTATTTCATTTAAACTCAGATGTAACTTTCGTTGAGTATGAGATTATAATTCCCCTAATCTATGCATTAAAAGCATTCCAAACTATGTCGGCGTCGGCTTTTCTCTGTCCTTCTCTGTCTACATTTGTAATGGTAAAGGTATTAATTTTTTGGTTTACGTATTTAATCAATTTTGGTTCTTGAAGATTCACTCTGTTCATTCTCCATATTCTGTAGCTAAATGAAGGTTCTGTAGGTGTAATTAAGCATGATACAGAATAACTATTTTAGAACCCAGTGTATTGTTGAGTGCATTTTGGGAAATACATTTTTTGTCAATTCTTGAATAGATTTTCTTACTAAAAAAGCAGTAGTATGCAGAATATTTCTAGAGATAACATTTTTCAGCCTCTCTGGAAACTTTTTGATTGCTATGTCTGTCTAACTTGCCGAATGTGTGATTTAGGTCCCCTGCTATAATAATAGTTCCTGTCTATGTTTAATCTAATATAGCTTGAATTGTATCTAAAACATCAGATTTGCCCCCGGGTATATACAATTAACTAAATGTGTATGTTTCACCATGTAATGTACATTTCAAAATTTGACAACTTCTTTCTTGGTCTGTGTGCTTGGATATAGGGGAAAAGGGTGTATTCTTATTTATCAGGATGCCTACACCTCTGCTGTTACTACAGTAGTTGGCAGCAAAGGCCTCTCCAACCCAGCTCCTCTTCAAATATTCAGTTTCTCCTTTTTTGAAGTGTAAAACTCTTGCAGGAAAACAGAAATCTACTAACAATCTATTCAAATGTTCAAGAACCTTATGCTTTTTTTGCAATCATGATGTTTGTGCACATTCCATATAATAAGTTAGATTTTGTTAGCCTTTACTTGCGTCTTTCATTGAATAACCAGATAAAACATTGTTAGCCGACATGTCATATGAGGGTGGGGGACATTCCATGGATATGGATGTCGTCATATGAATACATAGCTACTGTATACATTACATATATAGAACTTGTGAACATGTAGGCTGAGCAAACATTTAACAGAGAGCACACAAACAACATAATGCAAGTTCTTCTTTGTAATTTGAGGCGCTATGCCTTCTTAGGGCTTTTAAGCTCCAACTCCTCTCCTAATGTACCAAAGGTCTGTGGGTTATGTCATTGTCAATACATTGGAGAAGGACTGCCGCTTAAATACTGTGGTCAGTTTGCAATATATTGTGAATTAAATTGTAGTGGCGTGTGGGGCTCTACTTGGGGAAAGTGGGTCCACCGAAAGACCGAAGTGAGACGAGTGGAGCCAACACCCTTCAGGGAAGTGTCTGAAACCCTCCGGCTTGTCCCAATCTCCTCTCTTGTCCCACATTCCCCTCTTCTTAGACTCATTTACACGCATCCATACAATGACTTGCTCGTCGATTTGCATTGATTCACATACGACAAATACCTTATGCCTCCACACACCCATTGTCTCCCGCCCGCCCGCCCTCCTACCCATATTCATATTCACCCTCCCTCACATATCCATCCATTTAAACACACATCCCCACACCCACACATACACACTCTTACACACATACCAATCCGTAGAATCGTTATTGACATATGCCATATTTCCCCCTTTGTATTGTCTTGTCAGTGTCCACGTAGCCCATTGGCATCGGCTACTTCTATGGTTACTTCATAGAAAACAACAGTTACTTGGGGAAAGTAGAATATTGATTGTATTGGGGGGGAGGGAAAATAATATTGTCACAACTTAGATAAGGCATGTAGCTTACAGTGCGCATTTAGCATACAGTGCATTCATTGGTTTTTCCCATTCTGTCCTCTTCTCAGAGCAGGGGACTTCCCTCTGTCCGCGGAGGTCTCCATTATGCATAATGTTCGTAGGCCTTCGACTGGAAAGGTTTCTTGCAGCTTGATTAAGGCTTCATCGGCACTTGTGAATTCCATCCTTTGCATTCCCTTCCAGACCCACAACACTGCCGGGAAGCGGAGTTGAGATTTGATCCCATTTTCATCCAGTGAATGTCTGATTCCTTATGTTTCTTTCTCAGCTTAGCAGACAGGTCCTGGATGAATCAAATGGTCTGGCCTTGAATTTGTATCTTCTTTCCCCCTTCTACCTTCAGAATGTTGACTGTGGCCTAATCGTTCCATAATTTGAAGATTACTATGCGTGGGTATTTAGCGTTCTTCTGTTCCACTCCGACCTTATGGCATCGTTCCAGATCCTCTGGTGATATACCCGGATTGGTTCTAATCATTCACACTCTCCCAGTTGCTTGGGGATATGTTGATATGTTGAAGTTCAGAGGCTTGATTTAAACTTTGTTGTCTGGTTTCTGCATTCGACCACATTTCTGTCTGTACAAAACGGAGGTACTCACTCCCCATGTGTCCTATCGGTACGCACATGTGCCTCTCAGTGGTAACCACAATCAGGAGGCCAGTCATCCGGGTCTGGCCAGACAAAGCCCTAGCTCTCTGACATCATGTGATGTGCTACCCAGAGAGAGAGAGCGAGAGAGAGAAAAAAACACACACTTACTCCTTTGTGTCTGGCAGTAGCAACACTGGCTGGCAGTGTAGAACTGACCCACCCTACTGCGCCAGTCTGTGTGGCTCAGTTGGTATAAGAGTAGCACCAAGGTTGTGGGTTTAATTCCTGTGGGGATCTCTTACATATACTTAAATTGACTTGCTCACTGTATTTTATGTGCCGGCTAGGTGGAATATTGGCCTATATTACCATTTTAGAGCACTCATGTGCCTCATTAGCAGCCCACTCCTTCATAAAACATGGAACACAGAACAGAAATTACTTATAAAGGATGCATAGTAGAATGCTTGCTGGGGTGCTTGGGGAGTTAAAATAAAAAATAAATAATTTAAATATCTTTGTAATATCTTTAAAACAAGGCTAGCCTTGGGTGTAGGTGAGATGTATTTAGGTAAGGCATCTGGCATGATAGTACTCTTGATAAGCAAGAGTTAATGCCGCCATGTTTACATTTAGACCAGAGTTTTGTTATTATTGTGTAGCCTATTTTATTGTATTTATTATGTAGCCTACAGTGTATCAAGTATTTTATTTAGTACTCATTGTTAGGGTTTCTTCTGTCTATGGTTATTGATAATGTCGATGGTTATTGATATTTGTTACAGGATTCTGTAAATGTTTATTGAGGACCACAAATAATGTAAAGTGTAAATCATTTCTGTAATCATAATACATACATTACTATATTGTGATACAGTAAACCACTGAAGCTGGAGACATATCTCCCTCACTAACTTCAAGCATCAGCTGTCAGAGCAGCTTACCGATCACTGTACCTGTACACAGCCCATTTGTAAATAGCCCACCCAACTACCTCATCCCCTTATTGTTATTCATTTTCTTTGCTCTATTGCACCCCAGTATCTCTACTTGCACATCATCATCTGCAAATCTATCACTCCAGTGTTAATGCTAAATTGTAATTATTTCGCCACTATGGCCTTTTTATTGCCTTACCTACTGAATCTTACTACATTTGCACACACTGTACATAGATTTTTCTATTGTGTTATTGACTGTATGTTTGTTTATCCCATGTGTAGCTCTGTGTTGTTGTTTTTGTCACACTGCTTTGCTTTATCTTGACCAGGTCGCAGTTGTAGATGAGAACTGGTTCTCAACTGGCCTACCTGGTTAAATAAAGGTGAAATATTATTTTTAAACAATGTTGTTCAAATATTTGCAATTGTCACAAACAAAGGAAAAAGTTGCTTAACCCATGTTACAATAGCCCAAAATAATGTGACTCAATTAAGATATACAGTGCCTTGCGAAAGTATTCGGCCCCCTTGAACTTTGCGACCTTTTGCCACATTTCAGGCTTCAAACATAAAGATATAAAACTGTATTTTTTTTAAATCATCAACAACAAGTGGGACACAAACATGAAGTGGAACGACATTTATTGGATATTTCAAACTTTTTTAACAAATCAAAAACTGAAAAATTGGGTGTGCAAAATTATTCAGCCCCCTTAAGTTAATACTTTGTAGCGCCACCTTTTGCTGCGATTACAGCTGTAAGTCGCTTGGGGTATGTCTCTATCAGTTTTGCACACCGAGAGACTGAATTTTTTTCCCATTCCTCCTTGCAAAACAGCTCGAGCTCAGTGAGGTTGGATGGAGAGCATTTGTGAACAGCAGTTTTCAGTTCTTTCCACAGATTCTCGATTGGATTCAAGTCTGGACTTTGACTTGGCCATTCTAACACTGGATATGTTTATTTTTGAACAATACCATTGTAGATTTTGCTTTATGTTTTGGATCATTGTCTTGTTGGAAGACAAATCTCTGTCCCAGTCTCAGGTCTTTTGCAGACTCCATCAGGTTCTTCCAGAATGGTCCTGTATTTGGCTCCATCCATCTTCCCATCAATTTTAACCATCTTCCCTGTCCCTGCTGAAGAAAAGCAGGCCCAAACCATGATGCTGCCACCACCATGTTTGACAGTGGGGATGGTGTGGTCAGGGTGTTGCTTTTACGCCAAACATAACATTTTGCATTGTTGCCAAAAAGTTCAATTTTGGTTTCATCTGACCAGAGCACCTTCTTCCACATGTTTGGTGTGTCTCCCAGGTGGCTTGTGGCAAACTTTAAACGACACTTTTTATGGATATCTTTAAGAAATGGCTTTCTTCTTGCCACTCTTCCATAAAGGCCAGATTTGTGCAATATACGACTGATTGTTGTCCTATGGACAGAGTCTCCCACCTCAGCTGTAGATCGCTGCAGTTCATCCAGAGTGATCATGGGCCTCTTGGCTGCATCTCTGATCAGTCTTCTCCTTGTATGAGCTGAAAGTTTAGAGGGACGGCCAGGTCTTGGTAGATTTGCAGTGGTCTGATACTCCTTCCATTTCAATATTATCACTTGCACAGTGCTCCTTGGGATGTTTAAAGCTTGAGAAATATTTTTGTATCCAAATCCGGCTTTAAACTTCTTCACAACAGTATCTCGGACCTGCCTGGTGTGTTCCTTGTTCTTCATGATGCTCTCTGCGCTTTTAACGGACCTCTGAGACTATCACAGTGCAGGTGCATTTATACGGAGACTTGATTACACACAGGTGGATTGTATTTATCATCATTAGTCATTTAGGTCAACATTGGATCATTCAGAGATCCTCACTGAACTTCTGGAGAGAGTTTGCTGCACTGAAAGTAAAGGGGCTGAATAATTTTGCACGCCCAATTTTTCAGTTTTTGATTTGTTAAAAAAGTTTGAAATATCCAATGAATGTCGTTCCACTTCATGATTGTGTCCCACTTGTTGTTGATTCTTCACAAAAAATACAGTTTTATATCTTTATGTTTGAAGCCTGAAATGTGGCAAAAGGTTGCAAAGTTCAAGGGGGCCGAATACTTTCGCAAGGCACTGTAACACTAGGAAACACAAACGTGATTCATTGAACATGAATTAATGTTGGCCTACTAACTTACATGTCGGCCTACTAATTTGTCAGCCTACTAATTTACGCGCCTCTCGGCACTTATGTTCCGCACCAGGTAGAATGGATGGATAGAGTAGACTAGTAGATACCGTGCATTCGGAAACTACTTTTATTAGCCTTACAGCCATATTCTAAAATGTATTAAATTATTTTTTCCACTCATCAATCTACACACAATACCTCATAATGACAAAGCAAAAACTGTTTTTTAAATAATTTTTGTCCAATTAAAAATACTTCAATATCACATTTACAAAAGTAGTCAGAACTTTTCCTCAGTACTCTTGAAGCACCTTTGGCATCGATTACAGCTTTCCAGACATCTTGGGTATGACGCTACAAGCTTGGCACACCTGTATTTGGGGAGTTTCTCCCATTATTTTCTGCAGATCCTCTCAAGCTCTAGCAGGTTGGATGGGGAGCATTGCTGCACAACTATTTTCAGGTCTCTCCAGAGATGTTGGATCAGGTTCAAGTCCGGGCTCTGGCTAGGCCACTCAAGGATATTCAGAGACTTGTCCGTAAGCCACTCCTGCGTTGCCTTAGCTGTGTGCTTAGGGTTGTTGCCCTGTTGGAAGGTGAACCTTCGCATCAGTCTGAGGTCCTGAGCGCTATGGAGCAGATTTTCATCAGGGATCTCTCTGTACTTTGCTCCGTTCCTCTTTCCCTCGATCCTGACTATTCTCCCAGTCCCTGAAAAAACATCCCCACAGCATGATGCTGCCACCACCATGCTTCCCTGTAGGGATGGTGCCAGGTTTCCTCCAGACATGACGCTTGGCATTCAGGTCAAGAGTTAAATTTTGGTTTCATCAGACCAGAGAATCTTGTTTCTTGTTCTTGTTTGCCTTTTGGGAAACTCCAAGCAGGCTGTCATGCGCCTTTTACTGAGGAGTGGCTTCCATCTGGCCACTCTACCATAAAGGCCTGATTGGTGAAGTGCTGCAGAGATGGTTGTCCTTCTGGAAGCTCTGTCAGAGTGATCATCAGGTTCCTGGTCACCCCTCTGACCAAGGCCCTTCTCCCCTGATTGGTCAGTTTGGCCGGGTATCCAGCTCTATGAAGAGTCTTGGTGGTTTCAAACTTCTTCCATTTTAAAATAATGGAGGCCACCGTGATCTTGGGGACCTTCAATGCTGCAGAAATGCTTTGGTACCCTTCCCCAGATCTGTGCCTCGACACAATCCTGTCTCGGAGCTCTACAGACAATTCCTTTGACCTCAAGGCTTGGTTTTTGCTCTGACATGCACTGTCCACTGTGGAACATTGTATAGACAGGTGTGTGCCTTTCCAAATCATGTCCAATCAATTGAATTTACCACAGGTGGACTCCAATCAAGTTGTAGAAACATCTCAAGGATGATCAATGGAAACAGGATGCACCTGAGCTCAATTTGGATTCTCATAGCAAAGGGTCTGAATGCTTATGTAAATAAGGTATTATTGTTATTTTTTATAATACATTTACAAAAACCTGTTTTCGCTTTGTCATGGAGTATTGTGTGTAGACTCATGAAATACATTTTTTTAAATCGTTTTTAGAATAAGGCTGTAACGTAACAAAATGTGGAAATGGGGAAGGGGTCTGAATACTTCCCGAAAGCACCGTACAGGCAGGCAGCCAGCATGGTGGTACCATGGGGGAGAGAGGTCGTTCGCTGCCGTGTGTCACGTGTCAAGCATCACTCACATGTAGAAGTTGCAGCTGCATGTGGGGGAGTGCGCTCTGTGGTGGGATGAAAGTGTGAGATTAGCTAATATTTTTTGCAGAAAATGTTTTCGCCCCCGAGTATTTTTGGGAGTGGGAGAAAATATCAAGCAAATGGAACAATTTCGGAGAATGACCTATTTTCAACGCCACTAAATCTACCTTATTGTGACACACTGGACACATAAAGGTGCTTTCGGTGGCTTTTGAAGATGCCAACTGGCACAGAGCTTTAGGCTGCTTGACAAATTGTTTTTTTTTCATAATAAACACATATGTTTTAGCCTTCTTAGGCCTACATTCTATAATAATAGAACATTTGCAGATTGTGTAGCCTCATTTTTTAAAATTAAACTACAACAGCATTTTCGCCAGGACACAATTCTCACAAGCGGCTTTCAGAGACACATGCGAGCTGTTCGTTCTGCTGCCTCTGTCGAGGATCTGCCCTGCCGTCATTTGAAACAGGGACGGCATCCTGACCCTTCGTTGTGTGAAACGATACTCGGGCGATTCCTGCTGTCCGAACAATCTGCGGCACGGCGCTGAGTGGGTCACTATCTGCAGGGAGAGGGAGGAGGACGAGCACGTTGCCCGCTGTCCCCGCATACTGTACAGCCATGGAGCCGTTACCTGAGCAGAACTGCACCATGTCGAAAAAGAGCGTCATAGCTCAAATCTTCAAAGTTCGCAAGAGGAGACAGATGCTTTTCGTTCAAGTCTGTTTTATCTGCAGTATTTTATCTTTGACGTGGTGCATGTCCGCCCTGCTCACAAAAACAGGTGAGTAGGCTACGAGAAGAGACGGAGAGCCGAGGCATCCCAGGGTTGCCCGGGGAGTAACGCGTATATAATTACGGGATTATGTGGAACTAAAAATGAATTCAATGCTGTGATTGTGCACATTTGACATTCACCTCGTTGGTGTACAACAAATATCTCGTAACTAATAAATATATGACACTGCTGTTTAAAATTATGTATGTGAAGGTCTTCTTGCCCGCCTCTGATCAATCCACTAGAAACTCGGCATAGTGGGACGCTGTAATAATACACATGGTTCGGGATAGAGATTGGTATTTGTGGCGTGCGTGTTTTCTTACATTCTCAAAAAAATAAAAAAGATGTAGGCGGAACGAGATTACAGCGCTCAGGATTTCAACTGGCCAGGCAGGCAGGCAGCACACATGTATATTCTGTTTGGAGAATTTGTTTACTCCACCTGCATCTGGAAAACTCAGATATAGGCAGACAAATAAGGGACGTATAGGCTCTAGCGTATATATGGCCTGGCTGACTCACGTGGATAGGTAATCGCAGGGTATGTGTGCGTGTATGCGCGTGTGTGTGTTGGTGTTTCGTATGTTCGTGCATGAAGTTTACGGTATGTGCCGCAGTATAGGCCTATGCAAAACGTAGGCAATATGTTCTGGAATATAATATGAGTCACAGGTCATTTTCAATCACTCATGATTTACACCAAATATCCACTTCTTTAAGACGCCCAAAACATGTTTGTTTTCGTTTTCTATTGATTTCTTGGACATGTTGCTGTCTCTGTCGCGGTGGCCTAGGGGAGTTGTTGGGGGGCGCTGGAGGTAGAGAGTGTTGCGCGCCGGCTGCGTGGATTTGTGGACAACCACGTCGGTTTCAACCAGTACAGCCCAAAAAAATGACCTCGCTGTATTAATTGAACTGTACTACATCTCTCTCTGAAGACTGGAGAGACAGAGAACAACAGCATACGTTATTATCACAAAACCCGTTCATTTTTTGTACAGAACAGGACTGTACGTTTACCAATTTGTTGCCATAAATTACGTGTAAGAGCTGAACAAAAATGACCCATTAAACCTAAATCTATACATTTATGCATCAGGACACAACATATATGAACTATGACCAGTCATTGAATTACTGTTTCAGGAGAGGTCACTCAGCTGTCAAAGTGTTACACTGTTGATACTCTGTTGGTCTTGATCCCTGAGGAAGTTGTTACATCAATGTTACAAAATTACGTACACAATTGAAAGATAGGGGGAGAGGGGAACGGTCAAGACTGGGGTTTGAATCAGCAATTTATTACAGGACAAGCCAAATAAATAGTTTTCTACCTCCCAATATAAACTGGCAATTAGCACCTGGCAACTCCAGACTGCACAAAAAGTATGAGGGCATGTATTTGTGAAACTGTTCATATTTGATGCTGGCTTGCCTTTGATATGAATTATCCCTCACTTCTCCAGACCAGATTAGTTCACAACTGGTATGTGGAGCTTTAATGAACCACACACATACAGTCGACTGAAATATATTAATCTCTGTCATTTTCTCTACACACATACACTGGACTTCTGAGTCCTGAAATATGTTAATCTCTGTAACTTTCTCTACACACACATACACTGGACTTCTGAGTCCTGAAATATGTTAATCTCTGTAACTTTCTCTACACACACATACACTGGACTTCTGAGTCCTGAAATATGTTAATCTCTGTAACTTTCTCTACACACACATACACTGGACTTCTGAGTCCTGAAATATGTTAATCTCTGTAACTTTCTCCACACACACACACACACACACACACACACACACACACACACACACACACACACACACACACACACACACACACACACACACACACACACACACACACACACACACAATAAGTCCCAGGGCTGTTTGGTAAATTCTCCCCTAGGCTACCATTTCAGTTTACCCCCTTGCCTTAGGGCTCAGCTCTCTGTATCATAAGACCTGTTTATATCATGGCATTAAAGATGCCTATGTAGTCTGTTGTCTGTTTGAACATACCACTCTTTTTTTTTCAATCGCTTTGGTGCTATTTTCACAAGTATCTGATGAATTCTCAAAACTCCAAACTGGTAACACTTGTAATGCAACAAGGCTGACATTCAAAACCTTTTGTTGTGCATTCGTGTTGTTTGGAGACATCTTTCACCACACAATCATTGATCACAAATATACGTTTACTGTGAAATACCATGAGAACATAGTTTTTTTTAACAGAATGATATTTTAACAACCAGTTAATCCAATAGCAATGCAAGATACATGTTTCAAAATTGTCCTTTGAATGTAATATGTTACATTACTGTAAATTACAGCACATTACACTGTTTTCACATGAGGCAATACCCTTACAATTCTCAGCAACATTTACAGAAAATGTCATTTCCATCATTTCTATCCCATGTGTGATCAAAGCTGTAATCATTGAAGTCATCTTTCACAATCATTGATGCAAAAACAAAAATGTATTAACGAGATATCATTACAACATAGGTGTACTGTAATCAAATGAAACATTCAATTCATTCAAGAAAAATGATGTTTAGCAGGCACAAGTTTGCATCAAGCCTGTCTTGAACATTTGACTATTGGTTCTCATTGACATCGTAGTAAATATCCTCATTGTTCATGCACCTAGTGAAAAACCTTTTGGAACGGTGAATTCAAGCCTGACGTAAAGTAGATCTGGATTGATGTCATTACATGCCTCATTCATGGCCTGAAGGAAGGTGGCATGCTCATGGAGATGGCAATGGTACACCTTCGACCTGTATTGTAGTCATGTATTGTATTCGACAGTATTGTATTGCCGTGGTCCTGTGTAGCTCAGGTAGTAAGAGCTGGCACAAGCAACACCAGAGTTGAGGGTTTGATTCGCACTGGGGTCACATACCAAGATGAATGGACACACTGTCCATACACACACTGTCACTTTGGATATATTACAGTACTGCATTGGCAAATGTAATGTTCGTAAAGCAGTGTGAACCTCCCCCATCAAAAAGGAACATCATTTTGGATACATGTTTACTGTGTAGGGGACGCATTTGTTTCACACAGTACATATCTGATCCAAATCTTTCAAAAATACTGTGAAGTAAATCTAAATAGTTATCATCATAATAGTACATTACAGTATATGTCATACTTTATAAGTTTATACTTTACAAACATACATTAGGGCCTAGTTCTCAAAATCTGTTGTAGACAAACCCGTTTCAAATCTACAGGTTTACCAAACGGTTAAGTGATTATCGAATAACTGCAGTCGGATTACGTAATAGTAAAATGTATTTTAACAAATGAGAAGACAATCATATCAAAAGTCATGTGAGTATTGGATTGTGAAAAGCAATTACTTTATATGAACATGTATTGCAATGTGAAACATGTCTTTTTAGATAAAACACTAAGTGTGGTGAAAAAGTGAATTGTGTGTTATACTTAGTCAATTGAAAATGTACTTAAGAGGTTTGAAACAACTGCCTTGTGAAAATTCACCATATACTTGTGAAAATGGCACCAAAGCTTTTGAAAAAAACTTTTAACATGGCATTATCAATTTGAACATCATCTCTTTGGATAAAACATGTCGCAGAGTTCCCTAATTGTATTAGAATAACAAGGAGCTTAAGGGGTTATAACAAACATGATATCACACGTAAAAGGATGTGAAATACGTCACCACAGACGAGCAACTGTTAGGGCTGGAGATAGCACTGTCTGGTCTGTTATAATCAGGCTTTTTTTTGACTTGCAAATGAGTCGCATTATATTCAGTCACATCCATCTATATACATGTTGATAGGTCTGATACACCACAATAAAATAAATATTATAGACTGCCACCCATATAGCATTGGTTAGTCCTAACTACATTCCAGGCTTTTGACTTCCTGGTCAGACCGAGATTCATTTCCAAGGCTTCTCCCAGTGGAGAGTGGCTGCACCTGAGACGGTCGCTGTCCACTCTCATGTGGTGCTGAACTTCCAAATTTCGATTCCATCACTGTCTTGCTTCAATGGTGCTGAATATCCGGCCGCCGCTTTTACAGCTTGTTGGTTTAATCAACATTGGACCTTGTATTTCTGTGACAGAGTCACCACATGCAAAGACAAATGGCAGCTATATCCGATATGGCCCTGGTCAAAAGTAGTGCACTATCGGCCCTGGTCAAAAGTAGTGCACTATCAGCCCTGGTCAAAAGTAGTGCACTATCGGCCCTGGTCAAAAGTAGTGCACTATCGGCCCTGGTCAAAAGTAGTTCGCTATATAAGGATTTGAGATGCAAAGCCCAGTGTTTCAATGTATGTTCACTGCCTGTTTCTTTCCTGATGTACTGTTTTATCCAAGCAATATACAATTTGATGTGGAGTGAATGCCGGAGTGGCGGCAATACATTCACAGCAACAGCCCTAGGAGTGGTCCCTCTTGCTATTGAGACGATACACAAATATTCCCCTAGATAAATGTGTATGTACATTTTGTAAAGATGGTTCCGTTGAAACTGAAGCTCATGCAGTGCTTTACATGTGGGTTCTACAACTAAATCAGGGATGATCTTTTTTGTCAGCTGTCCAACCAAAATCAAAATGTTAATGGTCTGATGAAAATAATAAATTATGTGGAATTCTATCAGGTAACAAAAATGTAAATGCCTCCGCCAAAGCCTGCCATCTTATCCTCCAACTGAGACGTTTCTATTTAAGTGTCTAATTGTCCTTTTATCCACTGTACTTTTTTAACGTTTTTGTTTATACGTACATGTGTACAGATGACGTAATGTGTTATACACTGAGTGTACAAAACATCAAGAACACCTGCTCTTTCCGTGACATAGGTTGACCAGGTGAATCCAGGTGAAAGCTATGAACCCTTACTGATGTCACTTGTTAAATCCACTTCAAATCAGTGAAGATGAAGCAGAGGAGACAGGTTAAAGAAGGATGTTTTTTCGCCTTGAGACAATTGAAACATGGATTGTGTATGCGTGCCATTCAGAGAGTAAATGGGCAAGACTACAGACGCAAGTGTCCCTGTGGAACGCTTTTGACACCTTGCGGAGTCCATGCCACGTTGGGGGGGGGGCTACTCCGTGTTTGACCATTATTGTTTTTAGTGCCTTAAAACTCAATTTGAGCCGTCCACAATGTGGTTGAAAGAAAATCTGTATTTTGTATTATTGTATCATTGTGGAGTGACACTTAAATAAATGTTCCTAACTCTTTTCTAACTCGAACATAGGACATGGTTTGGTCCTGGAGCAGGGGCTGGTTGACACAACAAACCATCTGGGACGCAGGCTGATGGCTGTGGACGGAGACAATGACACACTGGATAAGAACTGCACAGAGCCAGGTAGGTAGTGAATCCTAAACATGTACCCTAAACCTGTACCCTAACCCCACCTTAAACCTACACATAGCTAGGTACTGTAGGTAGTGTACCCTATAACCGGTACCTTATACCTGTAACCTAACCCTCCACCCTAAACCTGCACAGAGCCAGGTAGGGTTGTATTGTACCCTAATCAGGCCTAGAGACATGTTGTACCCATTATACAGTACCTGCACAGAGCTATGTAGGTAGTGAATCCTAAACATGTACCCTAAACCTATGTGCAGCACTTTTCCCTGAACCTGTCCAGCCAGCCAGCTCCTGAAGCTTGGGAAGACGTAATAGGAAAGCTGTTCACAGTGTGTTATACAATGGCACAGCCTACATGCTTCCTACAGCCTACACATGCTCTGAGTCAGTCAGAGACAGAACAGCTGGGGTGAGATGGGAAGGGATTGGTTGCCTTGGATGTTTCACTATATCTACTAGCTCTCTCGTTATTATATTTGTTCTTCGTAAGAGCAGCAGTTTTTCCTACTGTAATTTCTGCAGATGAGATTTGCAAATGAGGGCAACCTTGGTGTCCAGGTGGGTGGGTGCAGCCTCCAGCTGGATGACGAATGAGATGAGTTGGTGTTGGAGGCACAGGAACGAACTGTAAAGGTCCACTATGTGGGCGAGAGAGAGCGAGAGAGAGAGAGAGCGAGAGAGAGAGAGAGAGAGAGAGAGAGAGAGAGAGAGAGAGAGAGAGAGAAAGAGAACAGAGAACTGAAACCTGACAGCATGCAAACCCAAAATTATGAGCATAACAAATAATAATATCATGGCAGCACTGACTGTGGCATCATGAAATCTTTCCTATTTTGAAGTGAAGAGGGTTCTACTGAGTGAAGAGGGTTCTACTGAGTGAAGAGGGTTCTACTGATGGTTTCTTTGGGGGGGGTGGTATTGATTTATCATAGTTTTTTGTTGTTGACACACTTATGTGTTGATATTGATTCTATACACAACCTTCAGCATCAGTACAGCCCCCAGAATGGTGCTGATAGTCAGCTTCCTGATAGTACCTTGGATGTGCTGTCTATTAATAGAAGTGGATGTGCTATTTTTACACCTTGATACAGTGGTGAACTGATGTACAGTATCGACTGACCGACTGCTTCTCACAATAGCAGGGACAACCACACACCTTAGAGGATCCCAAAACCCACAGACAACACATACATTGTATTTCTCTGTTTATTTGGAAGGCTGATGTTCAAATGGGATAACATGCTTCTTAATCCTTCCAGTCATCATTAACCGAAAAAGCAAGTTGTATTTTAGCTGCTCAAATCTGTTCCCACTGCTTAGCCTGTTGACATACACATTGTGTTTTGAACAGCAGGGAACACATTTTTTTTTACTTTACCTTTATTTAACTAGGCAAGTCAGTTAATTAAGAACAAATTGTTATTTACAATGACAGCCTAGGAACAGTGGGTTAACTACCTTGTTCAGGAGAAGAATGACAAGATTTTTACCTGCTTGAGGATTTGATCTAGCAACCTTTTGGTTACTTGCCCAACGCTCTAACCACTAGGCTACCCGCCGCCCATATGGTTACGCAGCAGAGGAATTGAAAACATCAAGGCAGAGCACCTAAGCCCTGACTGCTGAGTGAACTCCTGGAAATAGTGGATGGATTCAGAATAGAGTAAAACACATCTGGCCAGTTCAGTTGATGAAGCAGATACATTCAGAATGCCCCATACTGCAGTAGTTTGCACTGCTGTCACAGTGTGCCCTCCCTCCTAGCTTTCCCTCTTATGTCCACAGTTTTCCCCCATCCCATAGTTCAACCTTGCCTCACTCATAGTTGGCCCCAACTCCTCTCGACTTTAGTGCTGACAAGCAGAGTCTTTGTGAGAGTAACGCACGCACACGCGCACGCTCACACGCACACACACGCAGCTGTCAGACAGTCTGGATCAGCAGTGAACTGTGTGGCCTTGTCAGGACCCAGCAAAGAGCTTCTCCACTGATAGCTCTCAGCAAATCTGAGTGTGTGTGACACATGGACTGGTGTGTATGTCTATGGTATGTGCCAGTGTGGTGGTGAGATCTGTAGTGTACCGTACAGCATGAGGGCGGGGAGGCAAAGAGAGAGGAGAATGAAAGAATAAAGGGAGAGATGGAGAGAGAGAGAGAAAGGGGGAGATAGCGAGTGTGGAAGGGAGAAAGATGAAGGGAGAGACAGATAGAGGGAGAAAGAGAGATGGAGCTGAAGGCAGCTGACTGAGCTGAAGGTCAACTAGAGGTCATTGTAGCTATCACAGTGCTAGTTTGGAGACTGTTAGAAGTGTGTGAAATCCCTCTTGGGTTTTTGAGTGGTTTTGACTGATAGCGTCTCCGTCCAATACGTTATTCTTCTACTACTGTAGTCTACTGTATATACTGTGATGACTCTAGTAGATATGAAAAATATCTTCTTCAACCTTCTTAATGTAATTCAAATGCCACACTTAGTAAATATTTAATTACAATAACTAGGTGGTCATAATGTGCAGTATGAGTCTTGAGGGAACTGCTAAACATTAATTGTCCTAATTTCGAATCAACATCAAATAATTCCCTTGCTACAGTAAGAAGGAGGGGAAGCATCACAGACTATCATATACTGTAAACCCAAATAAGATAAATAATTATCTTCGGTCATCGGTTATCGTCAGGTCATGTTATTGTCATGGCCGTGTATTTTCCCCCTCAAGCCGACGGCTCTCAAGGAACTACACTGGACTTTGTGCAATCTAGAAACAGCATATCCTGATGGAGCATTTATTGTAGCTTGGGACTTTAACGTTTTCACACATACCAACACATCGGTGTGATCATTCTACAGTTCTACAGTGGTCCCTGTAGCGTACTATCACTATCACATGATAGTTTCCGGATTTGACCATATTAATGACCTTAGTCTCGTATTTGTGTGTTATTACATTATAATTAAGCCTATGATTTGATAGAGCAGTCTGACTGAGCGGTGGTAGGCAGCTGTAGGCTCGTAAGCATTCATTCAAACAGCACTTTCGTGCTTTTGCCAGTAGCTCTTCAATGTGCTTCAAGCATTGCGCTGTTATAACTTCAAGCCTATCAACTCCCGAGATTAGGTTGACAATACTAATGTACCTGTTAGAACATCCAATAGTCAAAAGGTATATGAAATACAAATGGTATAGAGAGAAATAGTCCTATAATAACTACAACCTAAAACTTCTTACCTGAGAATATTGAAGACTCATGTTAAAAGGAACCACCAGCATTCATATGTTCTAACTTAAACGTTAGCTTTTTTACATGGCACATATTGCACTTTTACTTTCTTCTCCAACACTTTGTTTTTGCATTATTTAAACCAAATTGAACATGTTTCATTATTTATTTGAGACTAAATAGATTTTATTGATGTATTATATATTAAGTTAAAATGTTCATTCAGTATTGTTGTAATTGTCATTATTACAAATATATATGTAAAAATTGGCTGATTAATCGGAATCGGCTTTTTTTGGTCCTCCAATAATCGGTATTGGTATAGAAAAATCATAATCGGTCGACCTCTAGTTTATAGTATGCATGTTGAAGGGGGTGTGTCGCCTACAAATCGTTCACATCCCACCATTCACTTCTGGAAGTTCCTGAAAAATGGGTGAACCCTTACTCACCTCATTTTGATATAACATCTTTGGTCCGACAGACGATTACATGAAACCCGGTATACATTGTATGTCAGCAAACACGACTCCACACATAGCTGGAATTAGCTTAGCGCATCATAATCAGTACAACCTTCTAAAAAGTATTTTACACACATAATATGTGCCCATTAAAATCTATGCAAGAATCGGAATGCATGTTTTGTCACCAGTACTTAAAAACATGTGAACAAAGCAGTAAATATATAAATAATTACCACACAAAACATTTTCTATGAGGCGCGTGCCGGCAGTCAATTACGTAACCTCTCACTCACACTCTGAGCCATTCAGTGTTGTTGTTTATGTATGTAGCTAGTGAGATAAGCTGTAGCAATAGCAATGTCTTTCAGAAGGAGACAACTCACAAATGCGGAAATTCTGGAGATTTCTTTTACATTCTGACTATGAGTCTGAGTATGAAAGTCAGGAATCGGATTCTGACAGTGACAGTGAGGAGCTGCCCCCTAACCTTGTAGCCATTGAGAACCCTGAATCTGAGGATCCCTTGTCCACTGGAGGTCCCTTTGAAGATGCTGGTGGTGAATGAGGCAGACCGACAGTGGAAGGCCACCACCCCTCCTGGCCCTGCTGTTTGCTTTGATAAGTCCCAGTCTGGAGTGCAAATCCCCTTGCCATTTCCATCTGAGGCAGAGTGCTTCAAGTTGTTTCTGACAGAGGAGCTGGTGGGAGACATAGTAGGAGATCAATCACTATGCCTTGGAGCTACAGGAGAAGAGAGAGCCAGGAGTGGGGGGGGGGGGGGGGGGGAACTCGCTAAATGGGTGACAACCACAATTAGTGAAATGTATACCTTCCTGGTGAATGTCCTTCTTATGGGAATAGTAAAGAAGACCTCCCAAAGAGAATACTGGAGCACAGATCCTATGTTTGCAACTCCCTTCTTTGCCAACCTCTTTTCCTAAGACCGCTTCCTAGTTCTGCTGTGATGCATTTTGTCAACAATGCAACTGCAACCTAAATAACCCGTTATACAAAATAAGAAATGTTCTTACCAGCCTTACATCAGTATTTGGTCGGGTCTTTGTGCCATACAAGGAACTATGCGTTGATGTTATGGAAAGGTTGGTTCTTTGTCATGTGCGACGTGAAGACAGGATTTGTCCAGGACATTATAGTTTACACAGGGTCCACCACTGACATCCAACATTATGAGGGGCTTGGGGTGTCCAGGTCTGGGTGATGACCATGCTGGCTCCTCATCTCGGCAAGGGACACGCCTTGTACGTGGACAATTCGTACAGCAGTCCCACACTCTTCCAGCATCTGCTCTCCAACAGCACAGGGGCCTGTGGCACAGTCAGGTCGAACAGGAAGGGGATGCCGGCATTCAGAGGCAGGAAGATGCAGAGGGGGGAGGTGGAGTTCCAGGAGAACAGGTAACGGTTGGCAGTAAAGTGGCATGACAAACGAGACGTCCATGTCCTGTCCATAGAGTAACCAGGTCGGCCACAGGGTAGGTGGACCACCTGACGGGAGAGAGAAAGATCAAACCAGACTGTGTGCTTGACTATAACCTCAAAATGGGGGCAGTGGATAAGGCAGACATGATAAACAGCTTTGTAGAATGTACTCGGAAAACGACCAAGTGGTATAAGAAGATATATGTGTCAGGACCCGGTTACGAACCCGGGTCTCCGGAGTGAGAAACAGTCACTTAACCAACTGAGCCACGAATAGTCGGCAGAAGCCAGAAGATGAGGCAGACACAGCAGTACTTGAGACGGTGTATTTAATAAAGTAAAAAGTGAAGTCCTTCAGGAAAACATGTAACTCCACAACCTCAAAAGGAATTCCACAAGAACAAGGTAATCCACAAGGTAATCCTCCAAGACAAAAAGATAAATCCACAAGGTGGTAGGTATAGCATAAAAAGCCTCAAAAGATACTCAAAAATAAATAAACAAGAACAAAAAAACAGAATTCCACAAGAGCGTCCACCGGGATCAACAAGAGTTCACAGAATACTAGGGCTGGGTGCTAACATACAAACACAGAGCAAAGAACTGAGGGAAACTAAGGGTTTAAATACAATCAGGGAAAACGAGGCACAGGTGCAAATAATAATGGGGATCAAGGGAAAGCAAAAGGTCAAAAAGCACAATGGGGGCATCTAGTGACCAAAAACCGGAACAACCCTGGCCAAATCCTGACAATATGTACATCTGATCGACACTGTTGCCCTCGATGGCCACATAGTTCACCGCCAACTAACAGGTGAGATGATTACTGAACAAGTTATTTTTGTAACTGGACGTACAGTTCACATACAAATCACATACAGTTCCATTATACAATTATAGTGACGATATCTCACCCTTCGACCCACTGCCTCATCATCCTCTCCCTTCCCTCATCCTCCCCACTCCCTCATAGGTAAAGTAATGACCTACCAAAAGTACAGAGAGAACCTCATTAGAGAGCTGCTGGAGGAGCACCACACCCCTCTGCGCCCATCCACTGGGTGTCGTCCTGCTGCAGACAGTCCCTTACGCCTCACTGCACGGCATTTTCTCTGCAAAGTCCCTCAATCTACTGCTCAAGGTAGTCACACACGGGGGCACTGTAAACTCTGCCTGTCTGGCACCAGGAGAAGTAAGCAGAGGAAGTTGACAAAATAGATGTGTTTAGCTTGTGATACACCTCTATGTATTTCACCATGCTTTGGGGAGTATCATATGCTTAAGCACTATTATTATTTACAATGACGGCCTACACAAAAAGGCAGGCCAATTGTGTGCCGCCCTATGGGACTCCCAATCACAGCCAGTTGTGATACAGCCTGGATTGGAACCAAGGTGTCTGTAGTGACGCCTCTAGCACTGAGATGCATTCCCTTAGACCTCTGTGCCTATGGCAATGCCTTAGGTTGTCATAAGGCCAGGGTAGCTTCAAAAGACAACACAAGCTAATACTTCTCTGAGGCGATAAGCATTGTTTTACAGAGCTACAGTGGTTCCTCCTTTAAAAGTTGCAAGCTTCATCGCGGGACTTAGAGGTACCCAGCGTCACGGCTTCATTGCTTCAGACCACCACAAGGGGGAGCTAGAGCACTCATTATACATTTTGGTCCCAAGGTTTTTATATGACCAATCATATCGAGTGGTTCCAATGACAAATTTGACGCGGGCCACCCGTCCCTGGTGACTTCAGGGAAGCATTACAAGGAAGCATATGTATGTAGTTATAACGTCATAACGAGTCAAGCAAAAAAATTATAATTGAGAGGAATATCTTAGTTAATGTAGAGACAAAAGATTGTGCACATTTTTTGGTCATAAAGTTAATTTACGAAAATCGCTATTTAGCAAGTTTTTTTCCAGCCATATCCAATAGCAGGTGTATCAAACTCATACATTATAGCAAGCAGGGAGCAGGTTTCAAACCCTCAACATTCTTGCCCAAAGTCCATCACGCTATTGACTGTGCCCAAATTGGAGTTGGGGCCGATTGTGGCTAAAAACCCTTTATCAATTGGAATCTTGAACGTGGAAAGGGGAAAAAGTATTATTATTCGTTTTCACAAGCATAGCAGGATGGGCTATTAGCTGAACAATAAACTATTCAACCTTTACTAAAGAATTGTCGCATTGCCGCGCTAGGTGTGACTCCCCCTCCCCTACCCAACTTGAGCTAGGTGTGAACCTCCCCCCCCAACTTGCAACAAATCCTTTCAGGACTATCTAGTAAAAGCAGTGGAGATGCGCAATAGGTTTCTAGGGAGAGGCTATTCTCCACAATGTGTGGATGAAGCTCTTCATTTGGCATTGGGGGAAACACGAGACAAACTGCTACAAAAAAGACCCACTAAAGCTAAAGAACATTCTGTGATGTTCACAACCACATATACTTTGAACTTGCGGAAAGTGGGAGATGTGGTCAAGAAACACTGGCATGTTTTATTTACACAACAAATTTGTCCATGGCAACTGCCAGCCACAAAAGAAAATCAGCCAGGCTCTTTTACGCCCTATTCCAAATGGTAGCTATAAATGCAGAGGCTGCGCACAATGCAACAATATGATGTGTTTGAATATTTCTGCCACATGCAGGAAAACGGTTCCAAATAAATGACATTATTACGTGCTCCACTACCCATGTTATCTACATTATTAAATGTCCATGTGGGCTGTGCTATGTGGGTAAAACCTCTCATTATCTCAAACAGAGAATCAGTGAACATAACGTTCAATTAGGAGAAAGGACAGGGATTATCCAGTCGCAGTACATTTTAATGATCTAAAACATGACATTTCTACCTTTAGATTTTGTGGAATAGAGAAAAGTAAGATATCAGACAGGGGAGGTGATATTAATAATACTCTTGAGTAAAAGACAATGTTTTGGGATTTTCACCCTCCAGACATGATTTCCTAAAGGCTTTAATGATGAAATTCCTATGTATGTTATGTTGTAAATTTGAACATGAATTATGCTCCTATTTCAGATTACTCTGAAGTTTTTCTTACACTGGACCCAATGATTTATGAAAACTTGCTTGGTAGGTCGATGTCCCCATTGTTGTTTTATGTACTCACTATTTGAATATTTATGCATTAATGCATATTGTTACATTTGGTAGCACTTATTTGTTTTTCCTTCGCCTCCAACCCTTTTCGATGCGTGGAACAGATGTGGGTGTGGAGAGGTCTACATAAGGGTTAGCAAAACTCCCAAAAGCTCTGAGGGAGGCCGATACGTAAAGCTTATTAAAGATCAGTGATACAATCAAGAGCAGTGTGCGGATTCCTTCTTCTTTTTTCTCATCTTACCCAGGTGTTGCCATGCACCTGCAAAAAAGATAGCTCAGATGTGCGAGTGTCACGGATCCCTCCGGAACTTTCATCAAGCACACCTGTCCCTTATTCTCACTGATAGAATTTATGTGCCCTTTGGTTTCCATGGTCTTGTCGATTATTGTTACATTGTCAGTTGTGTGTGAGTACCTGTGCTGTGTGTTTTGGGCTTCCGTGCCCTTGTGGATTGCACAGATTATTACGGGTCTCGTCCCATGTGATGATCATTGTGCGCGTGTGTTATTTATTCAAGGTACTCCTCGCTCCTCTTGGAAAGGTAGATACAAATTATGTGTGACATTGTGGTTACAATAAAGAATGTAGCCCGTCATGCAAATGTTTCCTATTAGCAGGACAATAGACTTTTTATAGCCCGGCTACTGTTGTGAAAATCCCTCAACTTGCAATGTATTCGATGCTTAAGTACTCTCAAGTGTTACATTTCTAACTCAAAACAGTATTTCTTCATCAACTTCTTTATGCTTTCCTTAATCTTCTTGATCTTCTTCCTTTTTTTCCATAGCAATTTTGATTAAATTGCTCAAGGGGCAAGGTTGACTCGCCTGGGCCTGCAGGATGCAAAGTTTTTTGTTTGTCAGACGAATCTTTGGGTCGAAACTACAGAACAGTACAAAACAAGCGAACACACATGGTTAATGTTCTGAGAATGTAAAAAAAAAAAATATATATATATATATCCATTCCAGCCACACCTGTGAGCTCTAGAACTCCACCTCTGACAGGCAGAGTCAACATATGTGGCGGGTTCGTCAGGTTTTCGGGTTCACCCTGACATTTCCATTCCTCTTCTGACAACAGAACTTGACCAACTGCTCACCAGGCACAGCAAGGGCCGCCCGGACCGTTATGCTGTTCTGCTATTCCAAGGATGTGTAACCGAAGAGAGATTCCACAAGTGGGCACAGAATACATAGGCTTCCTGCTGTGGCTGTCTATTTCAGCACCATTAAGCGCTGCTCTGAGACAAGCATGGAGAAACAAAATGTTTAAATATTCCTTGATATTCTTAAGATATGTGTTGACTGAATATAAGCAAGTAATGTCTGCTAAATAATTCTAAATGACTGGCTTTATTTACAATGTCTCACCCCATGTTCAAGAATGGCCTTTTTCTCACTCACTCTAGGTTAAATGAAAACGAAATCTCCAAATATCGTTACTTTTTAAACAAAGCAAAGAAATCCCAAAAGTATCAGTAAAGTTCGTAGAAACATGTCAAACAATGTTTATAATCAATCCTCGGGTTGTTTTTATTCACAATAATCAATCATATTTAAACTGGACAATAGCTTCATCAATATAAAAGAAAAACAAGAAAGGCGCGCTCTCGGTCGTGCGCAGCAAATAGCTCTGGGACACTGCAGGGTCCACTCATTCAGGGTGGTCTTACTCTCTCATTTTTCAGAATAAAAGCCTGAAACAATTTCTAATGACTGTTGACATCTAGTGGAAGCCATAGGAAGTGCAATCTGAGTCCTAAGTCATTGGATACTGTAAAGGCAGTCAATGGAAAACTACAAACATAAATAAATCCCACTTCCTGGATGGATTTTTCTCAGGTTTTCGCCTGCCATATCAGTTCTGTTATAGCCACATACATTATTTTAACAGTTTTGGTAACTTTAGAGTGTTATCTATCTATGTTATCTAAATGCATATCCTAGCTTCTGGGCCTGAGTAACAGGCAGTTTACTTTGGGAACGCTTTTCATCCGGAGGTGAAAAGAATGCCCCCTACCCTAGTGAGGTTAATAAAATAAAATAATGAGAAAAAAGGACATTCAAATGCACAAGTTTATATTTCACTTCATCTCCATTTGGGTATTGGTTAGACAAGAATTCGAAAATTAGGGTGCAGAAATGTTATGCTCTTAGTGTAACCTTTATTTAACTAGGCAAGTCAGTTAAGAACAAATTCTTATTTACAAGGACAGCCTACTCCTTCCTCGTAAATAGCCCAGTACTGTACTGCCGACCGTCATTTTTCGTTCCAGCAAGAACCAGTCAAAAGTTTGAACACACCTACTCATTCCAGGATTTTTCTATATTTGTACTATTTTCTACATTGTAGGATAATAGCGAAGACTTCACAATTATGAAATAACACATGGAATCAGTTAAGAACAAATTCCTATTTACAAGGAGCAGACATGGCCTGCTCTCCCTTATGTAAGGAATTAGGCACTTTCCCATGTTTACAACAGTATGTATTGTAGACTGCACAGTAGCCCAATAAACAACTGAACACATTTTGTTAAGAAAATAATGATAAAAAATACTAAAATTAATTAAGCCAAATTTCTTAAAATCAATCCCATATTGGTGGGGCGGCATGGTAGCCTAGTGGTTAGAGCGTTGGACTAGTAACCGAAAGGTTGCAAGGTACAAATATGTTGTTCTGCCCCTGAACAGGCAGTTAACCCACTGTTCCTAGGCTGTCATTGAAAATAAGTATTTGTTCTTAACTGACTTGCCTAGTAAAATAAAGCTAAAATAAAAAATATACTATGTTATTACAAAAAAGGTTTTAAATTCTCTGGTAATGCCAATACGGAATACTATCAAATGCTTCTCAAAGATCCCCTCTGGTGGTCAAATTCAAGAATGTAGCTAGCTACAGAAGCACGATTGAATACAACACCATAAAGGTTATGAAATTAGTAACTTTACCTCACGTGTCCGCGGTTATAAGGAATAAACACAAATATATTATGCTCCATACATACAGTGAGCTACAGTAGAAACAACATAACACGACATACTAACGTAATAAAGCACATTGATAGAAACTCACACATTTCCAAAGTTATTATTAGTAATGAAAACAACAATGACTGCGAAGCGGGCGCCAGACGTTCACGCAAAGCTGAAAGCGCAAACCACTGCAGTTATCTACGGCGAGGTGATTGGGAACATGGACGAGTACAAACAGTCCAGCTATGCCTTCCGTATGGCAATCACACAGGCAAAACATCAGTACAAAGACAAAGTGGAGTCCCAATTCAAAGGCTCAGACATACACTACCGTTCAAAAGTTTGGGGTCATTTCCTTGTTTTTGAAAGAAACGCACATTTTTTGTCCATTAAAATAACATCGATTTGATCAGAAATGCAGTGTAGACATTGTTAATGTTGCAAATGACCTCACAAGTCCTCAACTGACAGCTTCATTAAATAGTACCCGCAAAACACCAGTCTCAATGTCAACAGTGAAGAGGCGACACCGGGATTCTGGCCTTCTAGGCAGAGTTCCTCTGTCCATTGTCTGTGTTCTTTTGCCCATCTTAATCTTTTATTTTTATTGGCCAGTCTGAGATATGGCTTTTTCTTTGCAACTCTGCCTGGAAGGCCAGCATCCCGGAGCCGCCTTTCCACTGTTGATGTTGAGACGGGTGTTTTGCAGGTACTATTTAATGAAGCTGCCAGTTGAGGACTTGTGAGACGTCCGTTTCTCAAACTAGACACTAATGTACTTGTCCTCTTGCTCAGTTGTGCACCAGGGTCTCCCACTCCTCTTTCTATTCTGGTTAGAGCCAGAGCCTCTCCCTCAACAAACTAAAGGAGCTGATTGTGGACTTCAGGAAACAGCAGAGGGAGCATGCCCCTATCCACGTCTATGGGACCAAAGTGGAGAAGGTGAAAGCTTCAAGTTCCTCGGCATACACATCACTAACAATCTGAAAATGATCCACCCACACAGACAATGTGGTGAAGAAGGCGCAACAGTGCTTCTTCAACCTCAGGAGGCTGAAGAAATTCCGCTTTGCCCCTAGACCCTTACAAACTTTTACAGATGCACTAATGAGAGCATCCTGTCGGGCTGTATCACCGCCTGGTACGGTAACTGCACCATCCGCAACCGCAGGGCTCCCCAAGCATCACCGGGGACACACTGCCTGCCCTCCCGGACATCTACAGCACCCAAATGTCACAGTAAGGCCTAAAATATTATCAAAGACATCAACCACCCAAGCCACGGTCTGTTCACCCCGCTATCATGCAGAAAGCGAGGTCAGTACAAGTGCATCAAAGCTGGGACCAAGAGACTGAAACAACTTCTATCTCAAGGCCATCAGACTGGTAAACAGCATCACTAGCCGGCTACCACTCGGTGACTCAAACCTGCACCTTAGAGGCTGCTGCCCTATATACATAGACATGGAATCACTGGCCACTTTATTAATGGAGCACTAGTCACTTTAATAATGTTTACATACTGCTTTACTCGTCTCATATGTACAGTGCCTTCGGAAAGTATTCAGATCCCTTGACGTTACAGCCTTATTCTAAAATGGATGAAATGTTTGTTTTTTAAAATCATACAATAATGACAAAGTGAAAACAGGTTTTCCAAATTTACATAAGTATTCAGACCCTTTACTATGAGACTCGAAATTGAGCTCAGATGCATTCCATTGATCATCCTTGAGATATTTCTACAACTTGATTGGAGTCCACCTGTGGTCATTTCAATTGATTGGACATGATTTGGAAAGGCACACACCTGTCTATATAAGGTCCCACAGTTGACGGTGCATGTCAGAGAAAAAACCAAGTCATGAGGTTGAAGGAATTGTCCGTAGACCTCTGAGACAGTATTGTGTCGAGGCACAGATCTGGGGAAGGGTACCAAAAAATGTCTGTATCATTGAAGGTCCCCAAGAACACAGTGGCCTCCATCATTCTTAAGTGGAAGAAGTTTGGAACCACCAAGACTCTTCCTCGAGATGGCCTCCCAGCCAAACTAAGCAATCGGGGGAGAAGGCCTTGGTCAGAGAGGGGACTAAGAAACCAATGGTCACTGACGGAGCTCTAGAGTACCTCTCTAGATGGGAGAACCTTCCAGAAGGTCAACCATCTCCGCAGCAAGCACTCCACCAATTAGGTCTTAATGGTAGAGTGACCAGACGGAAGCCACTCCTCAGTAAAAGGCACATGACAGCCCGCTTTGAGTTTGTCAAAAGGCACATAAAGACTCTCAGAACATGAGAAACAAGGTTCTCTTGGAGACTAGTTAGGATCGAGGCAAAGATGGACGGAGCAAAGTACAGAGCGACAGCAGCAGCATACAACTTATCTAAACGTTTGGAAATTCTAAGTTAACTTTCTCATCCGTAGCCTTAAAATGCATATCAACTGCAATTGCACTGTTTAGGTCATATCTGAAGGCTGGGTGGCATTTAGGACGTAATGCGGATCGCAAAAATATCCTAATGATTTATGATCACACTTCCTCAGTTCAAATATTATGGCGACACTATAGGAAATATGGTTTGGTATGGTTTAGAAAGTTTGGAACCAAGCTTGAGTTATCAGTGTGGCCCTATCATGTGGACATGTTGAAATACTGTGTCTTCACACATAGAATAGAAAACTTCAGGCTTTTGTCATAACTGTCAATTTATTGGGAAAAAGGAGAGAATTACAGGGTGCCGTTTGAAAAAACTAATCCCCTCCGAATCGTCCTCTGGAATAATGGCCATTCTGGAGTAATAATTACATAACCAACGTTCTGTAATAAAACTAGTCCCGTGCAAATAGGTCTTTGGTCACGTTTATGCAATGCATACACGTGTCACGTAAAGAGAGCAAGGGTTGAGGGAATAGTGAATGTTTTTCCTAAACAAATGAGGGATTTCAGGCAGAAATCCAGGCAGAAATGATGTTTGATGTTCTGTGGTGTCGATGCAGCAGGGAGGAGAGACAGACAACGGGTGCTAGTCACAGTCACTCGCTGTCTTTCTTTTTTTTAACATAGAGCGGCAAGTCTGAGCCCGGCCTAGAACAATCAAATCAATTATGGTAGGACTCCCTCTAGTCATTTGTGTTTCCTAATTATCTAGTCAAGCCGTGTCCTTAAAGCATCAGACAAGCTCAGTGAATATAGCTGATTTGATTAAAACACGTGTCAATATATGGAAAAATACTAATTTCAAAATTTGGTGTAGACCTTACAGTGAAATGCTTACTTACAAGCCCTTAACCAACAATTCAGCTTTAAGAAAAATACGTGTTAAGTAAAAAATCTAAAATAAAAGTAACAAATAATTAAATAGCAGCAGTAAAATAACAATAGCGAGGCTATGTACAGGGGGTGCCGGTACAGAGTCAATGTGCAGGGGCACCGGTTAGTCAAGGTAATTTTTAAAATGTTATTTATTTATTTCACCTTTATTTAACCAGGTAGGCAAGTTGAGAATAAGTTCTCATTTACAATTGTGACCTGGCCAAGATAAAGCAAAGCAGTTCGACACATACAACAACACAGAGTTACACATGGAGTAAAACAAACATACAGTCAATAATACGGTAGAAAAATAAGTCTATATACAATGTGAGCAAATGAGGTGAGATAAGGGAGGTAAAGGCAACAAAAAAAATGGCCTTGGTGGCGAAGTGAATCAAATGTAGCAAGTAAAACACTGGAATGGTAGATTTACAATGGAAGAAAGTGCAAGGTAAGAAAGTGCAAAGTAGAGATAGAAATAATGGGGTACAAACGAGCAAAATAAATAAATACAGTAGGGGGAGAGGTAGTTGTTTGGGCTAAATTATAGATGGGCTATGTACAGGTGCAGTAATCTGTGAGCTGCTCTGACAGCTGGTGCTTAAAGCTAGTGAGGGAGGTAGTATGAGGTACTTTGAGGTTTTTAATTGAGGTAGTATGTACATGTAGATAGAGTTAAAGTGACTATACATATATAGTAAATACATCTGAAGTTTCTGCAGGAGTGCTTTGTAAATAAACAAAAGGGAATACTACACTCTTACGTATGGAGAGGCCAAACTCACCTTTTGATACAATGGTGAGTTCAAAAATGATCTAGAGGTTTAAGTGTGGAAGCTGCTGCATGCATGTAGATTATATCCCCATGATCTGAAAAAGACCTAAAAGTAGCCTGGACAATTTATTTTCTATTGTCAAAAGATATGCTCTATTTCTGTAACTAATCACATTTTGATCTTCAATTTCTTAACCAGCTCAGTAACGTGTGTTTTAAATGCCAATTTATCATCTAGCCAGATACCAAGATAGTTACCAAGAGGCAACTCGTTCAATTTGTGTTCCGTTCAGGCTAGTAATTTCAAGGCCACTTAAATCTAAGTTATGGGACCTTAAAAAAGCATGTATTTTGTTTTGTTTGCATTAAGTACTAACTTAAGATCCAGGAGGGACTTCAGTCATACTTGGAAATCAGACTGCAAATGTGAAAAGGCTTGGTTTACAGGTGGTGCAACAGAGTACAATACTGTATCATCCGCATACACATTTTCTGTATATTACAATTTCACCTCTAACCCTGGGGTACCCCCTCTGTCACAATGTAACGAAGATGCAGGGAGTCAGGAAGCAGGTGCATATTGTGAGTTTAATAATAATGAACATGGGGCGCTAGAGAGCGTGCTATTCAGTAGACGTGCTTTGCTAGAGCTCCGCTCCATTTTGAAACAAATTAGTATTTATCTTAACCTCTCACGACCTATATCTTCAAACAAATATGACAAAAGGAAAAGGCACCAAAAAAGGGAGCGCTAAACAAGATCATTTGAATGAGATAGACAACAAACCAATTTCAACGTCGCCAACCCACGAGGAGTTAGCTGAAGAGGCTAGCTTCCAAGAGTTCCCCACAGAGCCTACGCAAAGTGACATATTGGCTGCCATAAACTCACTAAGCAAGAAGGTGGACACAAGGTTGGTTGATATCTCAAAGAGTATTGGGACTTTGGCTGAAACTGTGAAGGCAACTCAGAGAAGGGTGCATGAGGTTGAGCAGACGACAGTCGATCACGAGGCCAGGCTACAGGACATAGAGAAACAGTGTGCAACATTCAAAAATGACAACAAAACCCTGAATGCCCGACTGGAAATGCTCGAGTCGCATTCAAGACGCCAGAACATCCGAATATGTGGCATCCAGGAGGACACTGAGAAAGGGAAACCCACTGAATTTGTCTCGGAGCTGATACAGGCATTGCTGGGGAGTGAACACTTCAAAACGGCCATCCTGATCGACCGTGCACACAGATCTCAGGCAACGAAGCCGGCCAAGTGCGGGCTACCAAGGCCATTCACTGTACGGCTGCACTATCCCCAGACCAGGGGCCTCATCCTCAAGCTGGCTAGTCAAAAGTTCCCCCTTAACTTCAACGGAGCCAGGGTGTCTTTCTACCCAGATCTTACCTTGGAGGTGAGGAACCAACGGAAAGAGTATGATGAGGTACGCAACAAATGCAGGGCGGCCAACATCCGATATGGATTCCTCTTCCCAGCCCGGTTGAAGGTGACAGTCGAAGGATCAACACGTACGTTTGACAACCCAAAAGAGGCCGATCGGTTCTTGACAAGCAAGCTCCCTGGCTGAGGATACAGAACGGCTGTGTCAGCCGGCTAAATGACCAAATACAGGCCAGGAATGTGTTTGGATTTCCGGCCTATGTCTTTTTAGTTAGAAGATCAGAATTTGGGACTTATGATTGGTGAGATGTTGTGGCTAATATAGCATTGTTTGGCATATCATGTTTTAGCACCACTCACCCCCTAATGTGAGAGTTAAGTGTTAAGTGTTATTTAATATTAGCGTATATGCGGAGCATTTATAGACAACGATTTAGTTCAAGCTGTATGTCTAGACACCCTAAGGTTTGTGTGTTAGCCAAGGAGTGCTTCGTTTGGGGAAGTCACTCAGTTAAGGGACGGGAGGGGGGATGGTGTATGTGTTTTATGTTCACGTTTATTATTAGTACAGGTGGCAAGACAAGCTCCCGCACGGCGGGACGTTTTCTTCTGAGTTTTGTATGACAGCAACAATTTGCTCTAAAATAAGAAATGCCACATAGTGACAGAGCACAGAGTAGACCAGGTGGAATAAAGATAGTCAGCAGGAACTGTAATGGCTTAGGGCATGTGGTGAAACGAGCTAAGGTTTTTTCTCATCTTAAATCACTGGGTGCTGACATAGTGTTTCTTCAAGAAAATCATATTAAACGCTCCGCTCAGGCCAAGCTATGAGTCGGCTGGATCGGTCAGATATACCAGTCTAACTTTGATGTAAAAGCGAGAGGGGTAGCAATCCTGATAAGGAAAAACATTTAGTTTGTTTACTCATCCTCGATTTCAGATCCTAATGGTATATTATAATGGCATATTATTGTGGCTGGTACACTGAATTCGAAACCAGTAACCTTGGTCAATTTATATGGACCCAACTTCGATGATCCATTATTTTTTCAAAGGGTATTTAAGGACATACCAAATATCTCGGATATAAGTGTTATTGTTGGAGGGGACTTTAACTGTACGTTAGATCCTCTTTTAGATAAACAGCTATCAAGGTCACTTCAACAATCAAATGCCAGTGTCTGTCTAAATACATTGATGACAAACCTTAACATTGTCGATATTTGGAGACTGACGCACCCAACAGACAGGGATTACTCTTTCTTTTCGTCAGTTCATAAATCATATTCCAGAATTGACTATTTTTTGTTGGACTCCAAACTAATTTCAGCAGATGAGTCGGTTACCTATCACCCTATTCTAATTACGGACCACTCTCCTGTGTCCATGGTGCTGAAACTCGACAATATGTTGACAGGTCGGCGACCGTGGCGCTTAGACGCATACCTGCTGAAAGATGAGGCTTTTTGTCAGTATTTGAAGGAGCAGATTGCCTTTTTCCTCGGAACTAACGACACGGGGGATGTTGACGACTCCACCCTTTGGGAATATCTAAAGGCTGCTATAAGAGGTTACATTATTTCTTATACATCAGAGAGGAAGAAACGCGCCAATACTAGGCTAAGAGAAATTGAAAGAGAGTTCGGGGAACAGGAGAATGTTTTTAGGACGAATTCCTTGTATACAGTTCTTGAGAAGATCACAAAGTTAAAATATGAATACAATACCATCCTTTCGAAACGGGTGGGCTCTTTACTTGCTAGAACGCAAAGAAAGTTATTTTGAACTGGGTGACAAACCACATAAATTATTAGCAAGACAGCTAAGGCATGTACAGGCATCTAGAGCTATTCACAAAATAAAAGACAAGAAGGGTAAAATAGTAACAGATCCGCAGGATATTAATAAATGTTTGCGCAGTTTTACTCAGAGCTATACCAATCAAAATGTGATGCTACTGATCCACAAACTATGGAACGCTTTCTCGCTGAATGTGAACTTCCTAAACTAGACATGGGGGCAGCTTCTGCACTCGATGCAGGGATAACTTTAGAGGAAATTAACACAGTGATAGCACAATTTCCAAACAGCAAGGCCCCTGGGCCCGATGGATATGTAATTAGAATTCTATAAGAAGTACTGCGCCAGTCTATCTCCACTTATGTTGCGAATGTTTAAACAACCCAAAGAAAATACCAAACTCCCGCAAACACTGTATGAGGCTACAATAGCACTGATCTTGAAAAAAGATAGAGATTCCATGGAGATGTCATCTTATCGCCCCGTGTCGTTACTCCCCATAGAAAACAAGGTGTTGACAAAGATATTGGCAAACCGATTGAAAACATAAATTTCCGACATCATACACCCTGACCAGACAGGTTTTATCCCGGGCCGACATATACACTACAATTTGAGACGACTTTTCAACGTAATGTATCACGATCATAAGGTTGAGGCAGTGGTAATAGCTCTTGATGCAGAGAAGGTGTTTGATCGGATTGAGTGGAAGTATATGATGTCGGTTCTGAAGCACTTCGGGTTCGGAAAGAAATTTATTAATTGGATAAGAATTATTTATGCACACCCAATGGCGTCCGTGGTAACCAATCAAGAAATGTCGCAGTCATTCCGCTTGTTCAAGGGGTGCCGACAGGGGTGCCCTATTTCACCTGCTCTCTTCGCTATAGCCATGGAACCCCTTGCTACTCGCATTCGGTTATGTGCCGATATAGCTTATGTTAAAATAAAGGACACACAGCACAAAATTTCCCTATATGCAGACGATGTTCTTTTGTTTTTGTCCAAGCCTAAAACTTCTATTCCACCCTTACTTAACTTGATAAATACATTTGGCTCCTTCTCTGGCTACAAGATAAACTGGCAAAAAAGTGAGTTGATGCCAATATCACAGCCTGTGGATATGCAATTTCTGCAATCTACCCTGTTTAGAACAGTGATGGACAAGTTCACAAGCCTTGGCATTGTAGTGACAAGAGACCTTGATCAGCTATTGAAAGCGAATTGGGACATGAAAATATATCAGCTTAAACAAAATAGAGATTTTTGGAAAACTCTACCTCCCCTCCTTAAGTTGTTTGTATAAACACTATTAAGATGGTTGTCCTACCCAGGTTTCTTTACCTCTTCCAATGTCTACCCAATTTCATACCACAAAGCTATTTTAAGAAACTGGATTCAATAGTAACTCCATTTTTATGGGATAACAAGGCAGCCAGAATTTCAAAGAAGCATTTATGCAAGTACAAAATAGAGGGGGGCTTTGTCCTTCCTCACTTTAAACTGTATTATTGGGCTGCTAATCTGAACATTGTGTCTTTCTGGAGGGAAAGCTTACCTGCGATGAGACAGAAGGATATGCCTGCATGGCTTTTGATTGAGCAGGCCTCCTGTCAACGTTCCTCACTCCCTGCACTTGTTAATAGCCCATCATATGTGAAAAAATCCACTTATGACTCTAACCCAGTCATTTGTCATACGCTTAGGATCTGGAAACAGATGAGGTATTTTCTTAACATACCCACTGTATACATTGACAGCCCGATTTGCCTGAATCATGCTTTCCACCCCGCATTGGATGATGTGGTGTTTTCACAGTGGAGGGAGAAGGGGCTCACAACAATTGGTAATCTATACATAGATGGTCAGTTAGCTTCATTTCAACAATTACAGGGAAAGTTCAACATGCCAACAACACATTTTTTTCAGATACCTCCAAATCAGGAATTTCGTAAGGACACATATCCCACAGTATGGCATGAAGCCAAATAGTCCTACATTAGATAGCTTGATCCTTGTCAAACCCCATTCAAAAGGGTCGGTCTCTAGACTGTATGATGTGCTACAGACCCACATAGAGGTATCCACAGACACCATTAAAAGGGCTTGGGAGCAAGAACTTGGGTCAGAAATCTCAGATGAGGACTGGGTAGAAGCTCTCAGGAATATAAACCACAGTTCAGTGAATGCCAGACACAACCTTGTACAGTTTTTTACCTTTATTTTGCTAGGCAAGTCAGTTAAGAACAAATTCTTATTTTCAATGACGGCCTAGGAACAGTGGGTTAACTGCCTGTTCAGGGGCAGAACGACAGATTTGTACCTGTCGTTCTGCCCCTGAACAGGCAGTTAACCCACTGTTCCCATTTACAAATCTGTCGTTCTGCCCCTGAACAGGCAGTTAACCCACTGTTCCTAGGCCGTCATTGAAAATAAGAATTTGTTCTTAACTGACTTGCCTAGTAAAACGGCAGATTTGTACCTTGTCAGCTGGGGGATTTGAACTTGCAACCTTTTGGTTACGAGTCCAATGCTCTAACCACTAGGCTACCCTGCCGCCCCCATTTAAGGTGATACACAGGTTACATTACTCAAAAGTAATAAAATATTATATATATATAATATAAAATATTCCCGGACACCTCACCACTGTGTGAGAGGTGCAAGCAGGATGAGGGGACGTTGACCCACTTATTCTGGACATGTTTACTGGGCTCTCATTTTTGATTACTTATCTAGAGCCTTTGATAGAGTTCTAGACCCAGACCCATTGACCGCTCTGTTTGGTACAGTTGATAGGAATAACACGAAGGGAAAGCTGTCTCTCTTTGTACTCTCTTAGCCAAAAGGCTCATATTGCAATTTTGGAAACTGGAGACTACCTACCTTTGAAATGTGGTTACGGGATTTAGGGAATGTAATACATATGGAAATGATTCGATACAATACCTCCAATAGAAGTCCAATGTTTTACAAAATATGGCAGCCAATACTGGATAAATGGTCTAGTCCCGCTTCATAACTGGGTTGACAATCTGCTGCTACTCTGTGCTGTACTCCACTCAATATTTATTTTTGACTTAACTACACTGCTTGTAATGACTATATTCTGTCTTCATATACATGTACCACCTAATAGGATTTTTTTTTTTGTGTATGTGTGAGTTAAGTTTTGTTTTGTCCTCTAAATTGGCCATCCCATTCAACAGTACAATGAATGTCATTGTTAGTATTGCTGTCTTTTTTATTTGTTTTTTAAATTGTAAAATAATAAACATATTATAAAAAATAAAAAATAATAATGAACATGGAGTGTTACAAAACAAGAGAAGTGTCTGGACATGAAAACAGCCAATACTGCCTAAAGAGTGATGCTAGGGGGTGCTAGATAAAGGTGAAGTAATCAGGGTAGTCATGAGGTCCAAGTGTGCCTCATGATGAGGCGCATGTTTGCATAACGAGGGTGTGCGTCATGATTGGTTGCCAGGACCTGTGGTTAGTAAACCGGCAACGCCGAGTGTCTTAGCGGGAGTTGAGGTGACAGTAACCCCTCCCCCCAACTCTCGGCTCCAGCTGCGGGGCTCAGCTTCCTGCAGGGCAGACAGAGCGAGAGGTTCCTGGTGGAAAGCCAGATGTGGTCACCAGGATGGTGGTGGTCCGCCTGATCCTTTGATGGCGGGTGGCGCACAGGAGCCCCACGTGTGTGGCATTCCACACTTCGGAACCATTGATCAACTGCAGGGGCCTCAGTCTGGCTCAGAGTCCACAGAGCCAGGGCCGGCTGATATCCCAGGATGCACTGGATGGGAATCAGCCCGGTGGATAGACTGACAAAGTAAGTTCTGGGTATATTCACTGAGGGAAGGAACCGGGCCCACTCCCCAGGCGGGTCCTGGCAGTGACTCTTTAGGAACCTCCTCAGCTCCTGGTTGGTCCCATCCACCCGCCTGTTAGACTGAGGCCGGTACCCGGATGTGAGGCCGACCTTGGCCTCCAGCTTCTCCATAAAGGCTTTCCAGACCCGTGACAAGAATTGGGGACCACAGTCATAAACGATGTCCTCCGGAAGGCCATAGTGCTGGAAGACCTGCTGGAGTAGTGCCTCAGCGACCAGGAGAGCAGTAGGGAGACCAGAGAGAGGGATAAAACGGCAAGATTTTGAGAATCTGTCAACAACCAGAATGGTGGTAAAACCATCAGAAAGGGGGAGATCCATTACAAAGTCTATGGGCAGATGTGACCAATGATACTGAGGCACGGGAAGGGGAAGTAGTTTACCTGCTGGAGCGTGCAGGGGAGATTTGAATTGAATATATACACCGAACATGAGTTGACATAGTGGGCGACGTCCTGCGCCAAGGTGGGCCACCGGTATTTATCGGAGAGGGATTGGATGGTGCGGGAGATACCTGGGTGTCCAGCAGCAAGGGATGTGTGTGCCCAGGTCAACAGCCAATGTCTTACCCTCTTGGGGATGAAGACGCGCTCTGGAGGGCAGGTGGCAGAAGCGGGTTCCCTCTCCAAAGCCTGGCTGATGTCCACATCTACATCCTAAAACACGGGGCCAACGATACGGGAGGACCACTTGATGGGCTAGAGGACACTCACAGGACCCTCCATTGATGTGGAACCACAGGGTTTGGGAAAGCAGGTCGTCCGGCATCCTGTTCCCCAGGCGGTGAATCTCACCTTTGACCATGAAATGATGGGGTTATGGAGTTAGAGCCACAAGTGGCTGAGGATGACTGTGTGTATGGGTGGGGTGTTGATGAAGAGAAGGCTTTCTTGATGCTTGGGTCCCACGGTGAGGGGTGCTGTGACGTGAGATCCCAATGGTCGCATTGCCAGTGCTTGGACAGGAAAAGGAGAGTGGCTATGAAGTTATGTTCAGGGAGGAGGCAAGGGCCTGGTCGATGAAGTTCCCAGTGGCACTGGAGTCCACTAGAGCTGTAGAGGCAACAGATGAGGAACAGCCAGCCAGTGAAATTGACACTACACTAGAAAGGGTTTTGCGGAAAGTGATTATGGAATACTCACGCCTACCCTAGGAGACGGAAGTTCACGGAGCCGCTCCTCTGTTCTAATGGACCCCGGGTTAGGCGGCATCGTGCACCGCTGAAGCTGGTGCCCTCCTGACCGCACTAGGGACAAAGCCCCGGCTGTCTCCAGCGACGGCGCTAAGCCACGGAGAGGTGCGTGGCCCCCACCTCCATGGGTTCAGGCTCTGCCTCAGGACAGCCAAAGGAGGGAGGCGAGTGGCGAGGTGGACACCGACTCTCCCGGATAAGGTAATCCAGATTGATGGCCATCGAGATGAGAGCGTCCATGAATAGGTTGTCATTTCAACATGCCAACTTCGTCTAGACCGCATTGCGCAGTCCACTGCGGAATAGAGTGCGGAGCGCCAGCTCATTCCATCCGCTGGAGGCTGCCACAGCCCAAAAGGTGAGGGCGTACACTGCAGCGGTCTGGCCACCCTGCTGGAGTTGAAAAAGTCACTCACCTCCCTCTCTGTCCTCTGGAGGATGGTAGAAGCCGGCGCTGAACAGAGCCATAAACCTCTCATAGGAACCCAACAGATCCTCTCCTCTCTCCCAGATGGCCGTAGCCAACTCCAACGCCCGTCCGGTCAGCAGGAAAATGACTGTGGCAACCTTGAACCTCTCGGTGGGGGGGGGGGTCTCCCTTCTGATAGGTGAAATAGAGGCAGCACTGGAGTAGAAAGCCATGGCATTTCAATGGAGTCCTGTCATACTTCTCCGGAAGGGAAAGTCGGGCATCGCTGACCTGGGCGGACGGCTGGGGGACTGGCTCACTGTGACTGGCTCACGACCCATGGGGGACTGGCTCATGGGGGACTGGCTGGGGGACTGGCTCACAACCCATGGTAGGAGGCCCTCTGTTAGCTGGTTGTGGTGTTTTTGGAGTAGATGACCCTGTTCCTCGACCGTCTGGAAGTTAGTGTAATCATCTGCTGCTTCCATAATTTCTGAAACAGTAGTCTGTAACTAAGAACCAGGGAGTCAGGAAGCAGGTGTTTGAGTTTAATAATTACAAACATGGTGCGTTACAAAACGAGAAGCGTCTGGAGATGAAAACGGAACCAATACTGCCTGAAGAGTGATGCTAGGGAGTGCTAGATAAAGGGGAAGTAATCATGGTAGTGATGGGGAGCGGGAGTAGACGTGACACACAGTAGCCTGAGTTCTATTATTGCGATAGTTCTGAAACCACATACAGGCGTCCGTGACCAGGCCTTTTGAGGACAACTTACTCAATAAAATAGAATGTCCAACTTTGTCAAAAGCCATTGACAAGTCTACAAGCAAGGCAGCACAATTTATTTTAGCATCAAAAGCATTCACAATATTATTTAGAAATAATGTTGTTGCAGTAATATTACTGTGTCCTGGTCTAAACACCGAATACATTCAAAATACAATTCTCAGATAAAAAGGAACAAAGTTATACATTTACCAAAGATTCAAGAATCTTAGCTCGACAAGATAATTATCAAGAACACTAGTGTCCCCACCCATATGGAGCACAGCACATAAGCAGCCTTCCATACTGTACTTTTGGAATATTGAGCCAGCGATGAGGTGCGCTGCGCATTTAAGCAGAGCCAGATCCAGCTTTCCGGCCCCTGTGGACTTCTAATGTCTATAGCTACAGTAGCAAGGCATCAAGGACTTATTTTTCTGTAAAATGCAGAAAAGAAAATCCTCAACTACCATTTTCCAAATCATTATGCAAATTTTCCCTATGCTCATTAATCCCAATCTCATAGAGAGTAGGCATATTCATTATTTCAAAGATATAGCCAGCTGAAATAAAATGGCAATTAAATGCACCAATGATAGACTCTGGCCTCATTACGGACAACAATGCTAAGTCAATTTGTTGGGGCAGAGAAGGGGAGGTACTACCAATCAGAGATTTGACAGTTTTCCAGAACATAGCTGGATTCCCCTTATAATCAGACAGTGTTTACATAGTACTGAGCCATGGCCTTTCTAATCAGTATTGCCTAAAAGTCTGTTTTTCTGGCCTTTGCCCAAGCAACATCGCTCGTGTGTATAACTTCAGATAAATCAGGAGTGAACCAAGCGTTAGATCTATTTTTAACTCTGTTTTTTTGAAGGGGGGGCATGTTTATCTGTGATAGTATTGAAGACATTTGCAAAATAGCTGAAATGTAATTTGGTTTCTGGAATAGCTAAGATATGTTCATGGTCACTCAAATGAAGATCATTCCTCTTAGTGAAGACACAGGGATTAGATTTATGCAAGTTCACATCTCTAATACAGAAAATTGGGCAATGGTCACTAATATCCAGAGTGAAAACTACTGGCAGCATTATTTTGTCTGGTGTATCAGAATAATATCAATTAGGGTTGATTTCACTGGATCTTTTGGATTTGGCCATGTGGGCTTGGTTATCAGCTGGGTCAAATTTAGCTCAGTACAAATATCTTTCAGCCTGTCTGACACTGGTGTCATCTAATTCAGATTAAAATCGGCCATTATTAATACTTCAGATTTAGCATACTTAGATAGCAAGTCAGACACCTTATCAAGAGCACATGGGGAAGGTGACACCCCTACCTCTGTCATCTCTATCAGATTTATAAACATTATACCCAGACAGAGGCACATCAGTATCGTCACAGTCTTATTTAACCAAGTTTCAGATATTGCTAGAATGTTAATAGGTTTGAGAACAATTTCAATAATATACATTTTCTAAATCAAAAATCTGGCATTAACATCAATCAGTCCAGTGCCGCAGCTGATGGATTTCAGATTAGACTGAGTCTCTAATACAAGCATACTATGCTCAGTTGGTAACCCCTTACTTGGAAATACCATAGGGATGGCCTGAATTGATATAGATACAAGATTGTCTACAACTGTACCATTGGGCCAGTGCCTCGAGCGAGGAAGTGGGTTAAAACAAGAGTCAATGATGGTTACTTGTTGCGGGGCTGCAGTATGATGATAATGCTGATAATGTATGGTTGGGATTACATGAGCGGGACTTGGGGTACTGATAAATCAATGTCTCAGCTAGGGCTGGGCGATATGACGATATGTATCATGTGAAGATAGAAAACGTCTATCGCTTCATATTATGCTCTATTGTTTATTTCGTTGTCGCAAATCACTCTTTACGGCAATATTTTTTGGTCAATTGGACGACGCTTTGCGTTCCGTGTGGAAGGAAATTTGCAACACAAACAAACATGGAGTAGAGTGAACGTGACACAGAGCATAGAGACATGAAGCACGTACCTAAAAGAGGGGCTACTTCGGTCGCATGGACGGGGTTTCGGTATGAAAAGTCTGACACGGACCAGAAAAACATCCTCTGCAAAATATGCCACAGGCTGGTCCCGACAACAGGCTCAATCACCACTAACCTCTTTTACCACCTACGCAAGAGTCATGTGAAACAGTACGGAGAGAGTCTATGGATGAGACCCAAGAAAGTACAGTCGAGTGCTCAAAACAAACCCGACTCAGACGTTGCAAGAGGCTTTTGCCCGTGGCACACCATATGGTGCAGAATCACGAAGATGGAGGGAGATAACAGCTGCCATTACAACTTACATCTGCAAAGACATGGCCCCAATTTACACGGTCCAGAAATTAGGGTTTCATGAGTTGGTACTAACACTCGACCCATGGTACCAAATGCAAATTGATATGTGACACGTATTAATGCCAAAATAAAATGCAAAACAGGCAAGCCCTGAAAAAATGAATAAATATATACAGTGGGGAAAAAAGTATTTAGTCAGCCACCAATTGTGCAAGTTCTCCCACTTAAAAAGATGAGAGGCCTGTAATTTTCATCATAGGTACACCTCAACTATGACAGAGAAAATGAGAGAGAAAAAAATCCAGAAAATCACATTGTAGGATTTTTAATGAATGTATTTGCAAATTATGGTGGAAAATAAGTATTTGGTCAATAACAAAAGTTTATCTCAGTACTTTGTTATATACCCTTTGTTGGCAATGACAGAGGTTAAACGTTTTCTGTAAGTCTTCACAAGGTTTTCACACACTGTTGCTGGTATTTTGGCACATTTCCCCATGCAGATCTCCTCTAGAGCAGTGATGTTTTGGGGCTGTTGCTGGGCAACACGGACTTTCAACTCCCTCCAAAGATTTTCTATGGGGTTGAGATCTGGAGATGGCTAGGCCACTCCAGGACCTTGAAATGCTTCTTACGAAGCCACTCCTTCGTTGCCCTGGTGGTGTGTTTGGGATCATTGTCATGCTGAAAGACCCAGCCACGTTTCATCTTCAATGCCCTTGCTGATAGAAGGAGGTTTTCACTCAAAATCTCACGATACATGGCCCCATTCATTCTTTCCTTTACACGGATCAGTCGTCCTGGTCTCTTTGCAGAAAAACAGCCCCAAAGCATGATGTGTCCACCCCCATGCGTCACAGTAGGTATGGTGTTCATTGGATGCAACTCAGAATTTTTTGTCCTCCAAACACGACGAGTTGAGTTTTTACCAAAAAGTTATATTTTGGTTTCATCTGACCATATGCCATTCTCCCAATCTTCTTCTGGATCATCCAAATACTCTCTAACAAACTTCAGACAGGCCTGGACATGTACTGGCTTAAGCAGGGGGACACGTCTGGCACTGCAGGATTTGAGTCCCTGGCGGCGTGGTGTGTTACTGATGGTAGGCTTTGTTACTTTGGTCCCAGCTCTCTGCAGGTCATTCACTAGGTCTCTCCGTGTGGTTCTGAGATTTTTGCTCACCGTTCTTGTGATCATTTTGACCCCACGGGGTGAGATCTTGCGTGGAGTCCCAGATTGAGGAAGATTATCAGTGGTCTTGTATGTCTTCCATTTCCTAATATTTGCTCCCACAGTTGATTTCTTCAAACCAAGCTGCTTACCTATTGCAGATTCAGTCTTCCCAGCCTGGTGCAGGTCTACAATTTTGTTTCTGGTGTCCTTTGACAGCTCTTTGGTCTTGGCCAAAGTTTGGAGTATGACTGTTTGAGGTTGTGGACAGGTGTCTTTTATACTGATAACAAGTTCAAACCAGTGCCATTATTACAGGTAACGAGTGGAGGACAGAGGAGCCTCTTAAAGAAGAAGTTACAGGTCTGTGAGAGCCAGGAATCTTGCTTGTTTGTAGGTGACCAAATACTTATTTTACACCATAATTTGCAAATAAGTTCATTAAAAATCCTACAATGTGATTTTCTGGATTTTTTTTCTAGTTTTGTCTGTCATAGGAGAAGTGTGCATATGATGAAAATGATAGGCCTCTCTCATCTTTTTAAGTGGGAGAACTTGCACAATTGGTGGCTGACTAAATACTTTTTTGCCCCACTGTATATATATATATTAGGCCTATATTTATTTTGTTTGCAACTCTAGTTGAAGTGTTTTCTATTTACCTTTTTAGATTTATATATTAATATTTTGTTAATTGATAATTTGCACCAAGGTTCTAAATAAAAGGAGAAATAATCAAATATGAGTAAGTACCTTTCTATTTTTTTTTATAATTCAAAATGTAAGAAATAGACCTTTACATGTGGTCATTGTATATAGACTATTTATTCATTGAATTTACAGAAATTGTGCTATATTGTGATATGTATCGTTAGCGGGATATGAAATAACCTATATCGGGATATGAGATTTTGATCATATCGCCCAGCCCTAGTCTCAGCCTAGTCTCAGCCTTGAAATATTCGGACAGGGTCCATGCACCAACATTATTTGGATGGACCCCATCCTCTCTCTACAGCATCTTCTGTTTCCAGAACATGTCAAAGTTATCCAAAAAAGTTACTCCAACAGAGCTACAGTAGACTCGTAGCCTGTCGTGTAGTGCCAGTAACCTACTGAATCTTTCGCTGCCACAACTCGTGATGGCACTGGGCATGAATACAGTATATGAGACCGACCGACTCGATCTGGTCCTATGTTGCAATTGTTTTTGTGTTTTTTTACATTGAATAAAAGTAGAGACTCAGAACTTAAAAAATGGTGTATTATTCACTACAGTTGAAGAACAATGGGAAAGTAATTCTGCTTTGAAAGTTGATAAACTTGTAACCTCACTTTTGAGAAAATGGCCCTTCAATGTTTTGGTGCCTACTGGAGAGCTCTTTGTCTACACCCATTCAGCATCGTTCACACCCTTTTAAACTTTAGCCCCACCCATCTCTTTAAGGATTCACATGTGAGGATATGTACTAAACAACCAAAGATTTCAAGACTAAAGGCTGGTTTAAACTACGAATTGAATCTGGAGTGCCAGAGTGTTTGTAAATTCAAAGCGTTTCGCTCTCGGAGAGTTCGGAGAGCACACTGGACGCTCTGGCCGAATAGTAGGGTTGATCCGAGCATTCTGACCTAACAGCAGTCAAGCACCCAAGCCAACTGGCTAATTTTACCTAGCCTGCTAGCTTCTTCCAGACACAAATGAGAGAACAGCTCAATCTGACCATTTTACTCGCCCTAGCAGCGCTGGTTAGGCTGTTTTTATGTTATCCAGAGCGTTGGTGACTGCAACTATGCTGCTAGCAACAATTTAGTTACATTTCTTTTGCCAATGTTTACTGACACCGGCCATATTCAATGGGTATTGAGTGTTCGTAGATTCGTCAGATATTCTGCACTCTGGCACAGACGAGAGTGCTCTGAAAACGGAGTAGATAGCCAGAGTGAATTTACCAACTACGTCTATCAACAGTTGTCGCAGTGACATCATAAACATTCTATTGAAATAGTTGTTTAGACATGTAATGTTAGCTAGCTAACCAATGAACCATAATCCCAATCCATAATGTTACTACCCTGAATGTATCTGTAGGTAGCTAACCAAACTGGTTCAATAACAAGCAATCCAAATATGAATAATATTACCTCACAGATCATACATGTTATGTTAGCTAGCTAGCTAACAGTAAACTTTAACTTGAAATGAAAACAACTTTCTGACAAAATTAGAGACGTCTAATATCTGAAAATGTAGCTAGCTAGACTCTCTTACCCATATACATTGATGGACGCTTCTCCTTCTCTGTCACGGATGCCATGGTTGCCCTTAGTTTGAAGATGTAATCTGGAGACAGGTGTTTTATACCACAGACTTCTGTGTGTTCTCTTCTCGACTCAGTCTGGATATTTTCAATCAAACACCAGAATCTCCTTAGCTATCAAACTCTAATTCCACTGATTTCAAAACTCGGTCCTCCAGAAAGTTGAGAGCAACACTTATGCAGTTCTACTACGTGATATCTTTCAAAAAAGCAGAGTTATAAAGGATTACGCATACTGACCAGCTCATATTATAGACAGAAGCATGGCATGACAAACATGGCAGACAAATCTGAACAGACAAATCTGACAAATCTGAACAGACAAATCAGACAAATCTGAACTCATCTCTCGGCATGTCCAGCCCACACATTATCTCAGCCAATCATGGCTAGCGGGAAGATTCCTGTATTTTTCCATGCCTAAACCAACTAGGCTCATAATTTAACAATTTTACTAGTATTTACAGATGGATGGCATACAAGTTTGTTATTAAGGCACATGAAAGTTCATATGTTCCAAAAGGCATTTCTGCCCAAATATGCAAGTTCAAACGGTGCTCCTGTGAAGTATTGACGCACGACATACGCCTAGTTTCCTGAAACGAGTCACCTATGGCTCTGGGTTTTACCATGGCCAGTTTTTTGTTGTTTTGATTAGAGTGGCTTAAGATGACCCAGGGATTGCACATGAAATGTCAAATAAACCTCATAAAGTACAGTAGCTGTGCCATAATGTACTTACCGGCTGTTCTTGGTGTGTGAGTTCAAAGGTGAATGTAATGGACTTTGACCCTGTTAGAAATAACACTGGTAATTAATTATCACTGTGATGTCACTTCTGGAGTGGTGTTGAGAAGTGCCCAGTGGTACTGTGCAAAGCTGGTCTGTCTGGAGCAAAAGGCCAAAAGGAGATGTTGCATGGTTGTTGGTTAAAATGTTAAATGTGCTGTGTGTCTGTGATTGGTCTCATTCCCACCACCCCACTCTACACCCGATATCCACTCAATCTGTCTTGCCTTCATTTAATTTCCTTTCAATAAACCCAAACAATATGAAAGGAGGGTGGAGAACCGAACAAAGTACTAGTGTCCTTAGACTGTCAACAATATACACTATCTCCACGTTAGTAGCCTACACTACAGCTATCTTCAAGACAAAGCCATATCCGAGGTACAACGCAACTAATTATGAGCTTTGAGTTAATTATGAGCTTCTCATCTGAGATAATTAGATGTATTTTCATTAATGATTTACTATGCCATTAAAAAGATACAAAGCAGTTATATAATTACGATGCATTCTCAATACAAAAACAGCATCATCCTTTTCAGTAAAGCACCAACATCACTTTCATCCTTCAGCTTGAATTTCCAACCATCATTACGCACCAGGAGTCATATTTAGACCAATTTAAATTTTGGGAAATAATAAATGTAATGTATTTCAACAGGCTTTGATATTCCAAACAAACGTTTATCTTGGTCTTCAAAATGAAATTATGTAGCAAAATATGGTTCTCTCATTAGAATTGTTTAGTTCAGAGAGACACTGTCGCTCATAGTGCAATCATAACAATCCACTTTCCTTTCTTCTCCTCTTTGTGTTTGTAGTGTTCAGACAGAGTAGAATACGCCTCTGAAATACCTCTAGCTTCCTTAAGGAAGAGAGCGCTCTGGATTCAGTCATTATTACTCTGATTTAGAGGGAGAGCGAGGAAGGGGGGAGGGAGTGAGTGAGTGAGAGAATGCGAAAGAAAAATGGATGGAGGGGAGAGAGAGAGGGGAGGAAGGACGAGAAAAACAAGACACGTTGTTAGTAGTAGTTTCTTGCATAAGCATTGCAGTCAGGTGCCCGAGCAGAGTCAGCCAGGGAGTTATTTTTAGGATGTTGAGCTTATCTAGCTGAGATGAGGGAGTGCTACCTGAGAACACTACAAAACCAACAAACATGACAGTAGGGGGACAAGGAGGAAATGGTTGTAAGCCATTTGGTTGTTGTCCTAAATCTACCACTGTACTTGACCTACTAGGCCTATACACAAAGTAGTAGCAGTCCTTTAGAGAGCAATAGTAATGGAGTATTTTTGTAGGCACTAACCAAGCCTAACTCCACCAAGGCTTGTTGGCCAAAGCCTATGGGGAAATGAATGGGGGTTGTGGATCTTGATTGGTGATCTCAACTGGTGTTGGTTAAAGCCGGTGTTTGATGATTTAAAAATGTTTTGTAATTCTATGAATCTTACCCAGTTGATTAACTCACCCGCTCGCCCAAATCTCAAATGACCAGATAAATCCATCCTGATTGATTTGATATTGACAAATGTTCCACATAAATATTCTGCGGTTGATGTTTTTTGTAACGATTTAAGTAACCATTGTGCTTTTGATGCTGTTAGAAATACTAAGGTTCCTAAGACAAACCCACGTTATATTCGTAAGATAAATTTGAAGTGTTTTAATGAGCAGGCTTTCTTTCTTTCTTTCAAGATTTGTTTTATTTTGACTGGAGCAAGATTGATCTTATCCCTGATGTGGAAATTGCCTGGAAATTCTTTAGTGATGTTTTTTTCCAAATAGTAAACAAACATGCCCCATTGCGCAGGTTCAGGGTTAAAGGGCAAGATAATCCATGGTTTTCTTCTGAGCTGTCTTGTATTATTCAAGAACGTAATCTAGCCTGGGCTAAAGCAAGGAAGTCATGTTCTGATGCTGATTGGCTTCTTTTTAGGCATTTACAAAACAAATGTTCTTTTCTTCTCAGGAAGGCCAAGTCTGAATATTTTATGTCTGTTACCACTGATAACCTGAATGACCCTAGAAAGTTGTGGAAGGCTATTAAGTCTATGTCTGGAAACAGTGATGTTAACGAATTACCGCCATGTGTATTGAAGGACTTTGTTGCTGTATATGACAAAACTGAAATGCTGAATTGTTTCTATGAGCACTTTGTATAATCTGGTAGGGTTAACCAGGGTTAACCAACCCTGTGTGGTTGAATCAGTGAGAGCTGGTCAAACTTTTAGCTTTTTGCCATTCTCAGTGCAGGTGGTACATAAAGCCCTGAAATCCTTAGATCAGAAAACGCCTGCAGGTCCTGATCTTCTGGATCCCTGCTTTTTAAATCTGGCAGCTGATTTGATAGCTGAACCACTTACATATTTGTTCAATCTAACCCTGGAATGTAATGAAATTCCAAAGATCTGGAAATCAGCATTTGTTCTACCACTTTTAAAAGGCGGAGATCCAACTATTTTAAATAATTATAGGCCAATCTCAAAGCTGTCACCCCTGGTGAAAATACTTGAAACCCTTGTGAGTGAACAGCTGAAAGAGTTAGTGAGTGCTACCTGAGAACACTACAAAACCAAAAAACATTACAATAGGGGGATAAGGAGGAAATGGTTGTAAGCCATTTGGTTGTTGTCCTAAATCTACCACTGTACTCTACCTACTAGGCCTATACACAAAGTATTAGCAGTCCTTTAGAGAGCAATAGTAATGGAGTATTTTTGTAGGCACTAACCAAGCCAAACTCCACCATGGCTTGTTGGCCAAAGCCTATGGGGAAATGAATGGGGGTTGTGGAGGGGGTATGTGGTAAACACAGGCTTAGGAGATCTAACAAGTTTTGTTCTATGAGCTCATCTTAGTTAACATCACTTTTTGTAAATTTTGAAGCATTTATGTAATCAAAATAAGTAAAACGCTAACGATGTTCTGACATGTAGAAAATAAAACTGCACCTCAGGTCACATGGCTTTGACATAACCAAAGCTACGGGAAATTGACAGCCAGGGACTGGCTGAGATGATCTACCAGTGAGTTAGTAAGTTATATCTTTGGCTTCCCCAAATTGTTTGGTTAGTTGTAAAGGGGACAAAGAGGAGGGAGATGCCATGCTAGCTAGCTATCTAGCAAACTGAACTAACATAGCTCACCTTATCAGACGGACCTAAAGACTCCTCATGGACAACATAGTTTGGGAACCAATAAAACAAGCACCTTCCCGCTGAAGAGATATAGTTGTAGCCTGGAGCAAAACAATATACCATCCCTCGAGCTGGTAAGCAGAAAGCTGATTAACTTGTTTAGCTAAAAACCCTACCCTTAACCCTTTTCCTAACTCTAAACCTGACTCCAGCCCTAGCCTAAACCCTTACCCTAACTCTAAACCTAACCCTAACCATAACCTTAGCAAGCAGTTGCTTATCAACAGATAGTTGATCTACAGATGGACTATCGGACTATCCAAATGAGGTGTGACCCAAAAAATGCAAGCTTGCTAACTATAACGTTAGCTAGCTAACGTCATTAACTAATAGAAAATTCTATTAGAAACGTCTATAACTTGAATACAAAAACCTACAATTGGAATGTAACAAACAACCTGAACAATAAAGATAAATGCCAACAATACAATAACAAATAGACTAAAATATGTACAGCAATGAGTAAAATGTAAATACAAAGATATTTGCGTGTGTGTTTGCATGCCTGCCTGTGTGCATGTGTGCCAGCCATGGCTGTCGCTCACTGGGTGTCGCTCACTGACTCATGATTTCACAGTCAGTGCGGCCATGATATTATCGTGTGATATGCTCATAATTTTGGGTGTGCATGCTGAATCGGGACAGTAATTACGCTTGCTTGCTGTCAGGCTTCAGTCCTCTCTCTCTCCCCCTCTCTCTGCCTAGTTATTTGTTATAGAAATGAGAGGGACATTTAGCTACAATCAACTTTACCCAAAGGGTCATTTCCATGACTCTGCTGGTGGCTAGCGACAGCTGTTTGCTTAAATGAAAAAATTATTATGTCCAGGGCTATTGGGGGAAGTTGATTCAGTACACTCAGAGATGTCTGAGTCTGATTACTCATCTTCCAAACACACAGACACATAGCACTCAGAGACACACACGTACAGTAACCTCCAAAATGATTGCCACCCATAAAGATGACTAATAAAAAAAATGTTAAATCTACATTACAATTCGACTATCCCGCTCAGCTTAAGGAACTGTATTGTGACTTTCCATGGCTTCCTGTTTCACTTGGGGTATAAAAATGAGGCCAACATGTAAAATCCATTGTCATTCAGAACTCACAAATAAAAAGAGATAAATGTCCTTTGACCTTCATAAATCAGCCAATGGGTGGAAAAACATACAGTAGCTACAGTAGCTGTAAATATACAGTGCCTTGCGAAAGTATTTGGCCCCCTTGAACTTTGCGACCTTTTGCCACATTTCAGGCTTCAAACATAAAGATATAAAACTGTATTTTTTTGTGAAGAATCAACAACAAGTGGAACACAATCATGAAGTGGAACGACATTTATTGGATATTTCAAACTTTTTTAACAAATCAAAAACTGAAAAATTGGGCGTGCAAAATTATTCAGCCCCTTTACTTTCAGTGCAGCAAACTCTCTCCAGAAGTTCAGTGAGGATCTCTGAATGATCCAATGTTGACCTAAATGACTAATGATGATAAATACAATCCACCTGTGTGTAATCAAGTCTCCGTATAAATGCACCTGCACTGTGATAGTCTCAGAGGTCCGTTAAAAGCGCAGAGAGCATCATGAAGAACAAGGAACACACCATGCAGGTCCGAGATACTGTTGTGAAGAAGTTTAAAGCCGGATTTGGATACAAAAAGATTTCCCAAGCTTTAAACATCCCAAGGAGCACTGTGCAAGCGATAATATTGAAATGGAAGGAGTATCAGACCACTGCAAATCTACCAAGACCTGGCCGTCCGTCTAAACTTTCAGCTCATACAAGGAGAAGACTGATCAGAGATGCAGCCAAGAGGCCCATGATCACTCTGGATGAACTGCAGAGATCTACAGCTGAGGTGGGAGACTCTGTCCATAGGACAACAATCAGTCATATATTGCACAAATCTGGCCTTTATGGAAGAGTGGCAAGAAGAAAGCCATTTCTTAAAGATATCCATAAAAAGTGTCGTTTAAAGTTTGCCACAAGCCACCTGGGAGACACACCAAACATGTGGAAGAAGGTGCTTTGGTCAGATGAAACCAAAATTGAACTTTTTGGCAACAATGCAAAACGTTATGTTTGGCGTAAAAGCAACACAGCTCATCACCCTGACCACACCATCCCCACTGTCAAACATGCTGGTGGCAGCATCATGGTTTGGGCCTGCTTTTCTTCAGCAGGGACAGGGAAGATGGTTAAAATTGATGGGAAGATGGATGGAGCCAAATACACGACCATTCTGGAAGAAAACCTGATGGAGTCTGCAAAAGACCTGAGACTGCGACAGAGATTTGTCTTCCAACAAGACAATGATCCAAAACATAAAGCAAAATCTACAATGGTATGGTTCAAAAATAAACATATCCAGTGTTAGAATGGCCAAGTCAAAGTCCAGACCTGATTCCAATCGAGAATCTGTGGAAAGAACTGAAAACTGCTGTTCACAAATGCTCTCCATCCAACCTCACTAAACTCGAGCTGTTTTGCAAGGAGGAATGGGGAAAAATTTCAGTCTCTCGATGTGCAAAACTGATAGAGACCCCAAGCGACTTACAGCTGTAATCGCAGCAAAAGGTGGCGCTACAAAGTATTAACTTAAGGGGGCTGAATAATTTTGCACGCCCAATTTTTCAGTTTTTGATTTGTTAAAAAAGTTTGAAATATCCAATAAATGTCGTTCCACTTCATGATTGTGTCCCACTTGTTGTTGATTCTTCACAAAAAAATACAGTTTTATATGTTTGAAGCCTGAAATGTGGCAAAAGGTCGCAAAGTTCAAGGGGGCCGAATACTTTCGCAAGGCACTGTATATACACCACTTACCACTATTAAGGCAATAATATTTTTGGAACTAAACAGTCTCCTTATATACTTGCATGATTTTTTTTCAACTGGTACCAGGGAACCCTCAGACTGGTCTTGTGAGGCCTGTGGGCATAGAACAAAACAAAAAGGTGTTAAACAAATTCAAATATATTTTAGATTTTAGATTCTTCAAAGTGAATCAATCCAAGATGGCAGCATGTCAAGTCGTTTGTCTGTGACAAGTACATTTTAACCTACTAATAACCTATTTATTTATGGTTGAGTAATTTCCTTGTTGTGTTGTGCAAACTATTTTGTTTTTGCTGGTGTAAAGATCACAGGTTTGGGCTACACACTAATATGTGTGAGACTCTCACGAACATGTACAGAACCAGTCAAAGGATAAGATTGCGGAGATCATCCGTTCACCTACTCTGCATCTCACAAAGAAAGCAGTTGTAACACGAAAATGTCACATTTGGACTCACCAGACCAAAGGACAGATTTCCACTGGTCCACCGCTCGTGTTTCTTGGCCCAATCAAGTCTCTTCTTATTATTGGTGTCCTTTTTAGTAGTGGTTTCTTTGCAGCAATTCAACCATGAAGGCCTGATTCACGCAGTCTCCTCTGAACAGTTGATGTTGAGAAGTGGCTGTTACTTTAACTCTGTGAAGCATTTATTTGGGGTGCAATCTGAGGTGCAGTTAACTCGAATGAACTTATCCTTTGCAGCAGAGGTAACTCTGGTGCTTCCATTCCTGTGGCGGTCCTCATGAGAGCCAGTTTCATCATAGCGCTTCATGTTTTTTGTGACTGCAGTTGAAGAAACTTTGAAAGTTCTTGAAATTTTCCAGATTGACTGACTTTCATGTCTTAAAGTAATGATTGACTGTCATATCGCTTCGCTTATTTGTGCTGCTCTTGCCATAATATGGACTTGGATGTTTACCAAATAGGGCTATCTTCTGTATACCACCCCTACCTTGTCACAACATAATTGATTGGCTCAAATACATAAGGGGAAGAAAAACCCTTGAACGTGTAGGTGTGTCCAAACTTTTGACTGGTTCTGTACATGTTCGTGAGAGTCTCACTTCATATTAGTGTGTAGCCCAAACTGTTCGGACGCTACAGACAGAAGTTGGCAGATTGGCTGTACAGACTTCAGACAAGTCTCAAGACACTTGTTGGGGTTGTAGATCAAAACGGAAAACACCACTGTTTCTGAGAGGCTCATCCTTCAATAGAGGGGTCATAATAAACTGTTCGGATGCTACAGATGATTTTGTGAGAAGACCGATTTAGGGATGTGTTATGGTCTGACAAACACCGCTCTAGCTCGGTCACCTAAAGGGGTTAAACCCACTGGAACAGTGACAAACACCGCTCTAGCTCGGTCACCTAAAGGGGTTAAACCCACTGGAACAGTGACAAACTTGCCTGGTAAAGGATGCAAATGTATTTTGTCAACACCTACAGTCAGAAAGGTGGTTTGAAAGGCCAAGAAAAGTCCAAGGGCCACAGTTGGAGAATTACAGAACTTGGTCGTATATTGGGGTCACCAAGGGTCCATATCCACAATTAGACGCCACCTCCATGCCAATAGGTTGTTTGTAAATGTTGCTATAAAAAAGCCTTGATTGAGAGTAACCAACAAATGTAAATGTCTGGAGTTTGCTAAAAGGCATTGATACTTGGATTGGAACCGGGTGCTATGATCTTATTTATTTTATGAAGTATTTTTTGCTAACCTTTATCAAGGGTGCCAATACTTTTGGATGTGACTGTATCTGCACATGTGCTCACACACACACACACACACACACACACACACACACACACACACACACACACACACACACACACACACACACACACACACACACACACACACACACACACACACACACACACACGACTGTGTCCTAACCTAACTTCTTGATTGTATGTTTGTCTTTTTACATTTGTTGTTGTAAGACACTAACTAGCTGAATGTGCTGGCTGGCTGTTGTGTACAACAGAGAGAGTAATGGTGTTGTTTTCAATTATTGATCACTGCTGGTTGGGTTTCTTTTAATGGAGCACCTGTCAGATGGAGGCAGGAGCATCCTGGAGGATCCTGGTAATGGGAGTGCTAAAGAGAGGCAGAAGAGCCTCTAGCCTTTTGGGGCTTTAAGCAAGATTTGGTTTGGGGGCACCCCCACCTCACAGACAAAATATGTTAGTGCGCCCCTTCTTGCCAGTGGTGTGAAGAGAAAAATGTGCAGTTTTAAAGCTAATTTCCTACCGTTCTACACATTTTGCTATGACTTATGTCATGTTCATATGATATCTGAATTAGAGTGACTAACAAAATCAATGGGGTCACCCTGGAGGTCAGGGCCATTGACGTGCTGTGAGCTCAGTGGCTGGGTAGGCACTGGCAATTATCGAAGCCAGATTTACTCACAAATAAACCTTGATAAAGCCTAAGTTCACCATACAACAGATAGCTTCAACAACGAGAGTGGCATAGGCTATTAACTGAAATTGAAAACTAATTTTCACCAAATGTAAATACCAATGTAGCCAAGATACACAAGCGATAGCCTACAATGGTGGCATATTTCATATCATCTGACAAAATGACACACGACTCAACTCAGCTCAGCTTAGACCGATGTAGCATCCACAGTAACAACCAATAGGTGGCACTAAAATACCAATATGGGCATTATTTGATCCAAATAGTTTGCAAAGAAAACTCCATAGTCTTTCACAATGGATTTAGAATTCTTCCAATGCACCGTACGTGGCACACGCAAACACACACATAATAATATTATTATGTGACATTATTACACACACATACAGTATATGATAAAAAAGCTTCTAACAAAATGTTGATATCAACAATTGAAATGACTGAAAAATGCAGTTCAAAATGTAAAAAAAAAATGTATTCCAGCTTGATAAATCAAATGCATCAAAGGGATGTTTATTCTCATTTCATTCAACATAAGCCTAACCTGCAAATTGCAAAGGAACATGCATTTAGGCCTACCTTAGTCCATTCATCTGTCCTTCAGGGTGAACTGCTTGGTGACAGCGTTGTTAAAGTCACAGAACCCCGAGTCCATATTTTCGTTCTGTACGCACACAGCAGGCCAATGGACGTGTGGGAGATGCATTCCCAAGGCCTCCTTCGGAAGAGTCTCACACACACAGAAACAGTAGCTGGTAGCATAGTTGTCCCACAAAGCACACAGGTAGGCACTTCCATAATTAGGGCAGTGGTTTTCACATTTTTTCAGCTGGGAGGTGACTACCTCATGAAGCTGGTTGAGAGAATGAAAAGAGTGTGCAAAGCAAGGCAAAGGGTGGCTACTTTGAAGAATCTAAAGTATAAAATATATTTTGATATGTTTAACACTTTTTTGGTTACTACATGATTCCATGTGTTATTTCATAGTTTTGATGTCTTCACTATTATTCTACAATGTAGAAAATAGTAAGAATAAAGAAAAACCCTTTAATGAGCAGGTGTGTTTGTCACATTGCATAAGGATGGGAGACCGGCGCAGGAATACCTAAGAGGTTTTTAAAATTTGGTGGTTTGGTGGTGATGATCCAGTTCAGTGACACCTAGAAGGCCGGTGATGTAGACCTCCGGAGCGGGTGAACGGAATGAGCAGCAGTACCGCGGGGATCCGTGACATTGTCCAAACTTTTGACTGCTACTCTATGTTTAGGTTAAAAAAACAAGGCAGGGGCCCCCGGGTAGCGCAGTGGTCGAGGGCACTGCATCGCAGTGCTAGCTGTGCCACCAGAGACTCTGGGTTACCGCCCAGGCTCTGTCGCAGCCGGCCGCGACCGGGAGGTCCATGGAGCGACTCACAATTGGCCTAGCATCGTCCGGGTTAGGGAGGTTTTGGCCGGTGGGGATATCCTTGTCTCATGACGTACTAGCGACACCTGTGGCGGGCCGGGCGCAGTGCACGCCAACCAGGTTGCCAGGTGCACAGTGTTTCCTCCGACACATTGGTGCAGCTGGCTTCCGGGTTGGATGCGCGCTGGGCTTGGTTGGGTTGTGTTTCGGAGGACGCATGTCTTTCGACCTTCGTCTCTCCCGAGCCCGTACGGGAGTTGTAGCGATGAGACAAAATAGTAACTACTAACAATTGGATACTACGAAATTGGTGAGAATTAAAAAAAAATGTTTTTACAACTTTTTAAAAAACAAGGCAGATCGCAAAGCATTAGGCTATGATACAAACGCTTAATTTACTAACTACTCTCAATACATTTATCAACCTGAATCTGTTTATTTATACGCTGTAGTCGATATGGGAAATCCAAACAGCTGAACTCTCTCTAGTTTATATAACAATTCAGAACACACTCTATCAAAAAGAAGACTCCAAATGGCATAAGTTGTCAGGTTGAATCACAGTGAGGCTATCAGACAGTGCTAGTGGTGTGACAGTAAAATGCTGTGTGAGCGCTCTGTGGACTGGAGCAGTGTGCTGCTGATGACGCTACGCTGTACGATAGCTAGCTTCTAGCTCACAGAGATGCTCTCCTTCCCTTCCTCTCTTCCCATCTTCTCTTCCCTTCCTCTCTGTGACCTTGAGGCCTGTCCTCTGTTATGGTGGAGGGTGTGGAAAGGTATCGGCTGCTGAGGGCCTGCTGGAAATGTGATCAAGGTGACAGTGTCCCCACCATTTGATATATGCCTCTGTGAGGGAGGCTGCTACTGCTGCCGCTACGGCTGCAATGGAATCTGATGCTAGAGTATACTACTGTACTGTTGATAATAATGTACATTAGTCAAGAATGAACAATTAATATACTGTAATACATATACTGTAGTGTATTTTCAGTCAGTACAGTATAATATTTTGAATTGCAGCATTCGATTTGAAGTGTTATGTATGACTTGCTAATTACAGATATATTCATTTGCTACTATTTTGATCGGCCTAGATTATTTTGAAGATGAGGTCTGTCCATTAGCTGTGTATTTGTACATTGTGTGTGTGGTTTGATTGGAGTTGGGAGTACACACATACTGTATGTATCCCTTCTGTATCCCTGGTGGGCATCTTGTGTCTAGTGGGCTTCTGTCCAACCCACCAGAAAGAGATGCCAGTTATGAATGATATGGAGAGGGAGAGAGAGATGAAGAGAGAGAGATGCCAGTTATGGATGATGTGGAGAGAGAGAGAGAGAGAGAGAGAGAGAGAGAGAGAGAGAGAATGGTGACAAAGGTAATGACGTCATTGGTTGGAGAGGTTGCAGAGACACACATGGAACTCGCTGGGTCTCTGTGTCTCAGGAGACTGGGGGCCGAAGAGGCCACTGATCCGATCAAGGAACAGATGGGCCGTTTGGGCAACAGAGCCTAACCTAGTACAGCTCACCGCTCCTGAGGGAGATCACCCTGTGGTGTAGCATGGCTCTCACCCACACAGATCTACAGGCAGGAGTCAGACTCACCCACACAGATTTACAGGCAGGAGTCTGACTCGCCCACACAGCTCTAGAGGCACGAGTCAGAGTCACTCACACAGCTCGAGAGGCAGGACTGAGACCCACCCACACAGCTCTAGAGGCAGGAGTCAGTCTCACCCACACAGCTGTAAAGGCAGGAGTCAGACTCACCCACACAGCTCGAGAGGCAGGAGTCGGACTCACCCACAAAGCTCGAGCTATTCCAGCCTTCTCTGGGAGCTGGAATACTGAGACTGAGACTTACCTAAACTCTTTGATGCAGGTTAAGACTCAAGTTCACCCTGTCAAATCAAATACAATCAAGCTTTATTGATATAGCACATTTCAGCCATTGCTGAAACACAATGTATTTCACAGGAAAATAAACATGCATAAAAAACAATACAAATAAAAACTGAAATATTTACTACACAACAAACAGAGGATAAAAAACAAAAGAATAACAATAAAAACTTAAATACTAAAAAGGAATAGCAGAGCTAAAAAGGTGTGTTTTAAGATCCCTTTTAAATATGTCCACAGTTTCGGCCCCCTTTATGGTGAATGTACACTAGATGCAGGAAATTTCCACGTGCCACTTAGGCTGCCCATTGTGACTCGCTTGTTGGTGTGGGCGTGCTGGCAGCATATGGCAGCATGTTCGATTGTTCGTCAAGAATTCAGCATAGCAAGTTTGTATGAAGGTCTGGTTATTAAATGGGTACATAGTTCAATAGTAATATCCTCTAAAACGTTCTGGTGACAAACAAACTTTGATGCCCTGTTTCCAATTGTCCACATGGCTGGGAGAACCTATTCAAGTAAGTAGATACATTTTGAAAATGTAAAATAACCTATGTATTATTAGCTAACTAGCTACAGTGCAGGCTAACTCAAATGAGCTGCTAAATGAGCTAACTAGTTGGCCAGCTAGCTATCTAGCCAACTTCACATACTGTATAGATAGCTAGCTAAGTGAATGAAATATAACCATCTACCTAACTTCATATTAGCTAGCTATCTTGGTGTATTTATCACTAAAAAACGAACTCCAAATGCATTTGTAGGTAGCTAGCTAGCTAGCTAGCTAACAGCCATGGAGGAGGGTGAAAGGATAGCAGCCCCAACTGTCAGTGAGAGATTAGGCTATTCTGGATAGGGCAGGTACTTTTGTGTAGTTCCTGTCCCTAGAGGTGAGGATGGAGGTAATAGTAACATAATATTCACTGCGGTGTAATTAGACTATAATGAAGTCTGTTTCTTGGGGCTTTCTGTCCACAGATAAAGAGAGCTCTGAAAGCCTGTCTACATATGAAGAGATCCCAATGAAGAGCAGTGGTTCTCAGTCCTGGTCCTGGGGACTCGTCATCAAGCTTCAAGCGTTGTTTATGTATTCATTTGTTATGCTATCCTTGATATGATCCCGCTGTTGATATGATCCTACACATGCACGTGTGTGCCCATGCATCTATCAATCCAATTTTATCTTCCATATTCCTACAGATACCTTGTAACTGGAGATTCCTTCAAAGCGATTGCCTACAATTAACATTACATTACATTTAAGTCATTTAGCATGTAGAGCATTGCAAGGTTGGGTGACCAGGGCTATCTGGGACTGCCTCCTGGAGGAATTCAGGTGTGTGAAGGCTACCTGTGTCCTGCATAACTTCATGAGGATGGACACGAGGACCAGGAGTGGATCTGCAGCTCGCCGCCACGAGGAGAAGTCTGCTGCTCTGCAGGATGTTTCAAGGATGGGGTCCAACAACGCAGCAAGAGGCAATCTGTGTGCTGGTGATCTTCACCTCCTACTTCTTCAAAGAGGGTGCTGTTCCCTGGCAACACCATAGACTACACTATGCACAACCAAAGGCTATTTTAAGAGCCATTCACATTGCAATAAGAGTATTCTTCCATTTACTTAGCTATGTCAACTGCAGTTATTCAATTCCCAGTTTCTCTCCCTTTTATTTCTGCTTCTTGGGTAAGGGTGTGATGTCTGTAAAAAAAAAACTGGCTATTTTAAATCACCCATATTGAAAACATGTAGAACAATTAGACACCCTATAACCCACACCTACACACTCATGTATCAATCTGATTGATTGATTGTGCTGTGCTGTGCAGTAAGCAGGCTCAGGTGTATAACTGTGGCTCCTTCCACCTTAGGCAAGAGGGCCACCCATGGAGAATAGTAAGACACTTCATTATTTCTATAACTACGCTATATTGTTTGTCCTTGTGTGTCCGTTGATGTTTTTCAGCATAAAGTGCTCTGCAGCCACTTAGTGTGGCATGGACACCAGATGAGGCCACACACACAGTTTCCTTTTGAACACTGTCCCGTTAACTACCTTATTTTCTCAATAAGTCTATCTCCTTCACTACATCCCCTTCTCCTCTTCTCTATAAATCCTCTAGGTCATATCAGCAGTGTCGGTGAACCTATCCCGCATCTGAACTGGCTACATAGAGGCCACAGGATGATCAGAGGTGAGATGGCACTTGGTCAGGTCAACACAAAGTATTATTAAAGAGAAGCTTTACATTGAAATACAGATAGAGATGCAGTAGTCCCAGAGTTAATGATCCAAGGTCAGTTTTGCATTTCACCTCCTGATTATTATGCTGACTAACAATGTTAGAATAAAACATTCTAACACAAGGCATAAACATGCTATATCTCTCTCCATCTGTCTCTCGTCTGCGGATATGTTTTGATGTGGATGCCAACCCCCAGTTCCATCATTGCCACCTCACCCACTTTTAAGATAACCTTCGGGCCGACTAGAGACACTATTATGTAATTGTGATGAAGTGAGAGAATATTTGGGTTGCACTGTGATTCATTAATCATATGCTGCCTTCCCTGCTCCTATATTCTTACCTCTTTCCCTTTGTCTTTTACACCTCTCGCCACCTCCTCTTTCTTCCTCTGTTTTTATAATGCACAACAGATGTGCATTGAAGTACAGATTGAACTTGTATTTATAGTATTACAATTATAGTATTTATAATGCTTGTATTTTATAACACTTGGATAATGAACTGCTTTCAATAAAGTGTTTCACATTCTCTACTGGATGAAATGAAGTCTCTCATTTGATAAAATACTACACCTATCCTGTTTATCAGATCAATGCAGATGAAGGGCATTAGATATCAAATCAAATTGTATTTGTCACATGCACATGGTTAACAGATGTTAATGCGAGTGTAGTGAAATGCTTGTGCTTCTAGTTCCGACAATGCAGGAATAACCAACGAGTAATCTAACCTAACAATTCCACAACTACTACCTTATACAGACAAGTGTAAAGGGATAAAGAATATGTACATAAAGATATATGAATGAGTGATGGTACAGAACGGCATATGCAAGATGCAGTAGATGGTATCGAGTACAGTATAGACATATGAGATGAGTAATGTAGGGTATGTAAATATTATATTAAGTGGCAGTGTTCAAAGTGATACATTTTTTCCCATCAATTTCTATTATTAAAGTGAGCTGGAGTTGAGTCAGTATGTTGGCAGCAGCCACTCAATGTTAGTGGTGGCTGTTTAACTGTATGATGGCCTTGAGATAGAAGCTGTTTTTCAGTCTCTCGGTCCCTGCTTTGATGCACCTGTACTGACCTCGCCTTCTGGATGATAGCGGGGTGAACAGGCAGTGGATCAGGTGGTTGTTGTCCTTTGATCTTTATGGCCTTCCTGTGACATCGGGTGGTGTAGGTGTCCTGGAGGGCAGGTAGTTTGCCCCCGGTGATGCGTTGTGCAGACCTCACTACCCTCTGGAGAGCCTTACGGTTGTGGGCGGAGCAGTTGCCGTACCAGGCGGTGGTACAGCCCGACAGGATGCTCTCGATTGTGCATCTGTAGAAGTTTGTGAGGGCTTTTGGTGACAAGCCAAATTTCTTCAGCCTCCTGAGGTTGAAGAGGCGCTGCTGCGCCTTCTTCACAATGCTGTTTGTGTGGGTGGACCAATTCAGTTTGTCCGTGATGTGTACGCCGAGGAACTTAGCTTACTACCCGCTCCACTACTGTCCCGTCGATGTGGATAGGGGGGTGCTCCCTCTACTGTGTCCTGAAGTCCACGATCATCTCCTTTGTTTTGTTGATGTTGAGTGTGAGGTTATTTTCCTGACACCACACTCCGAGGGGCCTCACCTCCTCCCTGTAGGCCGTCTCGTCGTTGTTGGTAATCAAGCCTACCACCATGTAGGAACAGTAGACTGGGATAAGGATTGATTGAATATGTCCGTAAACACACCAGCCAGCTGGTCTGCGCATGCTCTGAGGACGCGGCTGGGGATGCCGTCTGGGCCTGCAGCCTTGTGAGGGTTAACACGTTTAAATGTTTTACTCACGTTGGCTGCAGTGAAGAAGAGTCCGCAGGTTTTGGTAGCGGGCCATGTCAGTGGCACTGTATTGTCCTCAAAGCGAGCAAAGACGTTATTTAGTCTGTCTGGGAAGAACACATGCTGGTCCGCGACGGGGCTGGTTTTCTTTTTGTAATCCGTGATTGACTGTAGACCCTGCCACATACCTCGTGTGTCTGAGCCGTTGAATTGCAACTCTACTTTGTCTCTAGACTGACGCTTAGCTTGTTTAATTGCCTTGCGGAGGGAATAGCTACACTGTTTGTATTCGGTCATGTTTCCGGTCACCTTGCCCTGGTTAAAAGCAGTGGTTCGCGCCTTCAGTTTCACGCGAATGCTGCCATCAATCCACGGTTTCTGGTTTGGGAATGTTTTAATAGTTGCTGTGGGTACGACATCGCCGATGCACTTTCTAATGAACTCACTCACCAAATCAGCGTATTTTTTCAATGTTGTTGTTGGACGCAATGCGGAATCCACGTTATCGAAGCAGTCCTTGAGATGAACCGGTTTTAGAGTTTTTGCATGACGCTGTAACGAATCTCCTCTTCATCTGAGGAAGAGTAAGAAGGATCTGACCAATATGCACTTTGGTAAGTGTTCATCATATTTTAATTGAAAAACTGAACACTACACAAAATAACAACGAAGAGAAAACGAAAAGGTTCTGCCAGGTGAACAGACACTAAACAGAAATTAACCACCCACAAACAAGAGTGGGAAAACAGGCTACCTAAGTATGGTTCTCAATCAGAGACAACAATTGACAGCTGCCTCTGATTGGGAACCATACCAGGCTAAACACATAGAAATACCAAACATAGAACAAAAACATAGAATGCCCACCCCAACTCACGCCCTGACCAACCTAAAATAGAAACATACAAAAGGAACTAAGGTCAGGATGTGACAGATGCGTAGGAAGTGTAGTGTACTGTTTTTTTAAATTATATTTCTGTATATATGAATTACAAATCAGCCTTTAACTAGTTAAATCCTGTTTCTAGTCTATTAGTTTCAATGTTTAACCATTGATGTCCCAGGACCAAGATTGGTAAACACTGTTGAAGTGTATAATTGTATTACATAAACTCAGCAAAAAAGAAACGTCCCTTTTTCAGGACCCCGTCTTTCAAAGATAATTCGTAAAAATCCAAATAACCTCACAGATCTTCATTGTAAAGGGTTTAAACACTGTTTCCCATGCTTCTTCAATGAACCATAAACAATCAGTGAACATTCACCTGTCGTTAAGACACTAACAGCTTACAGACAGTAGGCAATTAAGGTCACAGTTATGAAAAGTTAGGGCACTAAAGAGGCCTTTCTACTGACTCTGAAAAACACCAAAAAACAGATGCCCAGGGCCCTGCTCATCTGCGTGAACGTGCCTTAGGCATGCTGCAAGGAGGCATGAGGACTGCAGATGTGGCCAGGGCAATAAATTGCAATGTCTGTACTGTGAGACGCCTAATACAGCACTACAGGGAGTCAGGACGGACAGCTGATCATCCTCGCAGTGGCAGACCACGTGTAACAACACCTGCACAAGTTCGGTACATCCGACCATCACACCTTGCGGACAGGTACAGGATGGCAACAACAACTGCCCGAGTTACACCAGGAATGCATAATCCCTCCATCAGTGCTCAGACTGTCCGCAATAGGCTGAGAGAGGCTGGACTGAGGGCTTGTAGGCCATGTTGTAAAGGCAGGTCCTCACCAGACATCACCAGCAACAACATTGCCTATCGGCACAAACCCACCGTCACTGGACCAGACAGGACCGGCAAAAAGTGCTCTTCACTGACGAGTTGGGGTTTTGTCTCACCAGGGGTGATGGCAGGATTCACGTTTATCGTCGAAGCAATGAGCGTTACACCGAAGCCTGTACTCTGAAGCGGGATCGATTTGGAGGTGGAGGGTCCGTCATGGTCTGGGGTGGTGTGTCACCGCATCATCAGACTGAGCTTGTTGTCATTGCAGGCAATCTCAACGCTGTGCATTACAGGGAAGACATCCTCCTCCCTCATGTGGTACCCTTTCTGCAGGCTCATCCTGACATGACCGTCCAGCATGACAATTAGAGGTCGACCGATTCTGATTTTTCAACGCCGATACAGATACCGATTATTGGAGGACCAAAAAGAGCTGATACCGATTAATCGGCCGTTTTTTAAATTTTTTATTTGTAATAATGACAATTACAACAATACTGAATGAACACGTATTTTAACTTAATAGAATACATCTTAGGTTTCTGGACCTAAGGAAGGCTTTTGATACTGTTAACCATGAGATTCTCATCACAAAATTGTCCAAGTTCAACTTTTCCCCTGATGCCTTGAGATGGATGAAATCATACCTTGAAGGCAGAACTCAGTGTGTCAGAGTGAGCAATGAGCTGTCGCCCACTCGTAGCTATGATGTGGGCGTGCCCCAAGGGTCAATACTGGGGCCCCTCCTGTTCAGCCTGTACATTAATGATCTGCCTTCTGTCTGTACTGGGTCTGAAGTTCAAATGTATGCAGATGATACAGTGATATATGTGCATGCAAAGAGCAAACAACAAGCTGCACAAGAACTTACTACTGTAATGGTCCAGGTTACAAAGTGGCTCAGTGACTCGTGTTTGCATCTCAATGTGAAAAAAAACTGTTTGCATGTTCTTCACAAAGAGGGCAACAGATGCTACTGAGCCAGATGTCTATGTGTCAGGGGAGAAGCTCCAGATGGTATCCGATTTTAAGTACCTTGGCATCATACTTGATTCCAACCTCTCTTTTAAAAAGCATGTGAAAAAGGTAATTCAAATAACTAAATTCAACCTAGCTAATTTCCGATATATACGAAATTGTTTGACTACAGAGGTAGCAAAACTGTACTTCAACTCTATGATACTCCCCCACTTAACATACTGCTTGATTAGTTGGGCCCAAGCTTGCTGTACAACATTAAAACCTATTCAGTCTGTCTACAAACAGGCTCTCAAAGTGCTTGATAGGAAGCCCAATAGCCATCATCATTGTCACATCCTTAGAAAGCATGAGCTCTTGAGTTGGGAAAATCTTGTGCAATACACCGACGCATGTCTTGTATTCAAGATCTTTAATGGCCTGGCTCCCCCTCCACTCAATATTTTTGTTAAACAGAAAACCCAGACATATGGCAGCAGATCCACAAGGTCTGCCATGAGAGGTGACTGTATAGTTCCCCTAAGGAAAAGCACCTTTAGTAAATCTGCATTCTCTGTGAGAGCTTCCCATGTCTGGAATACACTGCCATCAGACACACATAACTGCACCACATATCACACATTCACAAAATGCTTGAAGACATGGCTAAAGGTCAATCAGATTTGTGAACATGGTCCCTAGCTGTGTGTTGCCGCTTTCCATGTTGTCTGTTGTCTGTAGCTTGTGAGGTGTGGAAACACTTTGTTGCTTTTAAGAATTTTGTCTTGCTGCTTTTTGTTCTATGTTGCTCTGTCTGTATGCTACGTCTTGCGTGTCCTATGTTGCTCTGTCTGTATGCTATGTCTTGCTTGTCCTATGTTGCTATGTCTTGCTTGTTCTATGTTGCTATTGTCTATATTGTAATTGTTTTTAATAACCTGCACAGGGACTGCGGTTGAAAATTAGCCGGCTGGATAAAACCGGCACTTTTACTGAAAAGTTGATTAATGTGCACTGTCCCTGTAAAAATAAAAATAAACTCAAACTCAATAATATCAATTTAGCCTCAAATAAAATGAAACATGTTCAATTTGGTTTAAATAATGCAAAAACAAAGTGTTGGAGAAGAAAGTAAAAATGCAATATGTGCCATGTAAAAAAGCTAACGTTTAAGTTCCTTGCTCAGAACATGAGAACATATGAAAGCTGGTGGCTCCTTTTAACATGAGTCTTCAATATTCCCAGGTAAGAAGTTTTAGGTTGTAGGAATTATAGGACAATTTCTCTCTATACGATTTGTATTTCATATACCTTTGACTATTGGATGTTCTTATAGGCACTTTAGTATTGCCAGTGTAACACCGATTTCCGATTGTTATGGAAACTTGAAATCGGCCCTAAATAATTGGCCATTCCGATTAATCGGTCGACCTCTAATGACAATGCCACCAGCCATACTGCTCATTCTGTGTGTGATTTCATGCAGGACAAGAATGTAGGTGTTCTGCCATGGCCAGCACAGAGCCCGGATCTGAAACCCATTGAGCACGTCTGGGACCTGTTGGATCGGAGGAAATTTCAGAGAACTTGCCGGTGCCTTGGTGGAAGAGTGGGGTAACATCTCACAGCAAGAACTGGCAAATCTGGTGCAGTCCATGAGGAGGAGATGCACTGCAAAACTTGATGCAGCTGGTGGCCACACCGGATACTGACTGTTACTTTTGATTTTTGACCCCCCCCCCCTTTGTTCAGGGATACATGTCTGTCGAACTTGTTCAGTTTATGTCTCAGTTGTTGAATTGGTTATGTTCATACAAATATTTACACATGTTAAGTTTGCTGAAAATAAACGCAGTTGACAGTGAGAGGACGTTTCTTTTTTTGCTGAGTTCACGTGCAGACACAGCATCATACAAAGACTGGAATGTGATACTCCTGGTACTGGATATGTCCAAGAAATTCACACCTGAACTGCACCTTTATTTGCCAAGGTAGAGTACGTGATCAGTGAATATATTAAATGTACATGCTACAATGTGGGGATCTCATGCATGGTAATAACTACATGGTTACGACTTGCATCCTTGGCACAAAGTTATATTATATTCTACTCAATCCATGGACATTAATGTCATTCAGACTGTTTTGAAGTTGATACAACTGGCTATGATAGCTATGTTGTGAACTAATATGTATACTAAACGTTTGGGTCGATACACAGACCGGCTCGATAGCTACACATCCATGGGCATACAGGTATTTTTATCATCCACTGCACAATAAGCAAGAACATAGCTAGGTACGTTATTTCATCTATCACCATTGCATGGCAAATATCAGCAAGGCAAGCTTACAAAATTGTGCATTCAATATGCAGTAAATGTTTTAGCTAGATTCTTTACCTCCACTGTTTTACAAGACGACAGCCTGGTTTGCTGGTTGTTTCAGGAGTCCCTAAAACATTAAACAACCAGAATTACAATTTCATACTCATGCCACAACACCCATAAAGCATAAAGCTAGCTTGCTAAATCACAATTTTCATAAAACGGCATCATGTGCTAGCGTATCATGCCCGTTGGGTTCTCTGGTAGGCTATTCCAGAGGATGGGGGCATAGTAACTAAAGGCTGTCTCTCTCCTTGGTCCTAAACGTTGGGATAGTTAAAAGGCCTGTGCCAGAGGACCTGAGGGACCTACTGGTTACGTAACTAAAAAGCATGTCTGACATGTATTGGGGTGCATAAACATGGATTGTAAAATAATCTTAAAATGTATTCTAAAACTCACAGGCAAGCCAGTGCAGACACTTAAAACCGGTGTAATGTGTTCTCTCCGTCTGGTCTTGGTCAATACCCGTGCTGCAGCATTCTGTATGTTTGACCAATGGCTTTCTTGGGTGGACCAGACAGGAGAGCATTACAGTAGTCAAGCCTGCTTGTAATAAAAGCATTGATGAGTCTCTCTGTATCAGCCTGAGAGAGAAATGGCCGTACCTTGGCATTGTTCCTCAGGTGGGAAAAAGCTATTTTGGTCACATTCCTAATGTGTGATTCAAAGAGGCAGGACCTTCAGACTCTTCTCGCTCTTTGAGGCAGGACATTGAGTGTGATCAAAGCACAAATATTGTTGGATAACTCTATAAAGTCTCAAAATGCCTGATTCAGAACTGTTGCAGACAAAATAGCCCTACATTTTTTTACATTAAGTTGATTGCTTGTTGTTGTTGTTTTTCAGATCCATTTTATGCCCAAGTTATTTATTCAGTATTTATTTATTGTTTCGCTATTTGTGGTGTCGTAAGACCAACCCATGACTTCGGAGATGTCTTTGTTTTCTTTCAGCCATCAATGAGTTCCCTGAGGATGTCTTCACCACCTACCAGCGCACCAGAGGAGCTGTCCTGCTGCACATATTTGCGGTAGGAGATTGATGTGTGTGTGTGTGTGTTTAACACCATGTGGTTCAGTAAATCAGGCATGTGTTGTTGACTGTGTGTGTATGTGCATATATGCGTGCATGTTTCTAGCTTACATATGTGTCCATCCGTGCGCACATATCTTTACAAAAAGATGACCCTGCTGGGATGTACTGGTCCGTAGGCACTACTAGGCATTATGTTATCTTCAGTCCTGTCGTCTTCATCTGGGATAGAAGTGGTGCGGCTCTGTGATGGACCTTTTTTTTTAATGGTCTGTGTCATTGTTTGTGACCTGTTATCTTCCTGTCCGGTGATGTCCTGGGAAGTGCTGTGAACAACATGGTTGGTTTGTACCCAGCCCCAGCGCCCTCTGGGCAGAGCCTGTCGTCGCTTCCTTACACAACAAAAGACACATCAAACATGCAGCCTCAGTTGACTCTTCTTTTTCTTTGGGAGGGGGAAAGACAACTTTCTGAGGGCAGGATAGAGAAAGCAGGATGTGTGTACAGTTGCTGATTTAATTGTGTCTATTCTAACTCTGTGATGTTGTATAGTAGAGTGTTCACTGTGCACAGCACAATTTCCTCTTTAACCCTCTCCACTCTTCTCTCTCTCTCATCTCTATTTTTTCTTGTACTACCTCTGTCTACCCCCCTATCTATCTCTCTTTCTCTCTCGCTCTCTCAGGCCCTCTACATGTTTCTGGCCTTGGCCATCGTCTGTGATGACTATTTTGTGACGTCATTGGAGAAGATCTGTGAGGTGGGTGAATTGAGCTCCCAATAGCAATCTCCTCTAGGCCATCAACCTCCATCCTCTCCCTACGTTATTGACGTGTCGATGTGATGTGTTTGTGTGTCAATATTTGATGCATGAGGCTTCAGTGTGAGATTGTGCTTCCTCTCTCGGTGTGTCTGTCAGAAACTGGACCTAAGTGAAGATGTGGCAGGAGCTACTTTCATGGCTGCTGGCAGTTCAGCACCAGAGCTGTTCGCTTCAATTATAGGTGAGATGGGCTCATACTCTCTCACACTAGCACACTTACAGTACATACTGTACAAGTGCAAACATGCCCACCTACAAGTAGGTGAAATACAGTCAGTAGTATGTAGACTGTATGTTCAATGCACTATGTTGGTATATAGGTTTCAGATCAATGTTGTTAAGAGGTGATCACATTTGGGAGATAACTGCCTCTCTCTTCACCACTCTCTTAATCTCTCCTTCTCTGTCTTTCCCTCTCTCTCCCTCTCTCTCTCCCTCCTCCCCTTCTCTCTTTCTCCTTCTTTCCTGAAGGTGTCTTCATCACTCATGGAGACGTGGGTGTTGGAACCATAGTGGGCTCAGCGGTGTTCAACATTCTATGCATCATCGGTGTGTGCGGAATCTTCGCTGGACAGGTGTGTGCGTGTGCGTGTGTGTGTGTGGAATCTTCGCTGGACAGGTGTGTGCGTGTGTGTGTGTGCGCGTGTGCGTGCGTGTGTGACCCCCATGTGCCTCAGTCTATTGTTGCACACTGCCAGAATGGGACCATTGTGTCAATGGGGCTATTTTATGCCTCAAATAACTCATTCAGTATTAGATGTATACAGGCATGGGTTGTTCCACTAATTAGGTGCATTTTGGAAAGTGTAACTTGGTCAAATTTGTTTGGGATTTCACCTAATTGTAACACTGTCATAAAGAGCACATGTTCAACTTCATTAAAAAAACATGTTTTCACATCTCAAGAGGTTAAATAACAAATTGACTATAGTTATTACCTGTCAAGTGCCAAATAAGGTAACAAGAAGGTTGACAGTAACAGGGTTGACAATTTCTTCTTAAATCAGCAATGAATCCACTTTTGATAAGTGGAATGGAAGCTTGTTGTGTACAAAAGGGATGGGGAATTGAATGCTTGCTTCACAATTATTTTATTGTTAAAACATTTCTAGCCTTTGTATCTATGGGTAACAGTGTTGATGTGTTTTACTCGACCCACTCAGTTTTCTGCCACAAAACACCAGAAAGTGGCCAAAAGGAGTAGAACCAATATATCTGCTTTTACTCTACGATTTTACTATTGGATGTTGAATGTTTCTTTAAAAAAAATATATTTTAAAAGGAATAGTTTTACCATCGTGAAACAAGAGTTCCGTTCAAATGTAAATGAATCACTAATCGCATCAAATCAACAACATAACTAAGGCTTTACAATGATAGTGAAATTTGGGGATTAAGTGGGTTAAAATCTTCTGGAAGTGACACAGGGTTGACGGAGGGACATGTCAAAATGTCGGCACTTTAGCCAGCCTTTATTCATATATATTTTTATTTTTAAAATGAAAGATTTATTGAGTAATCCATGTGGTCTATATTAAAGGGCACTTCATTTAATATATCAGACTTTTAAAATGCAATATTGGTGCACATTTTCCACTTAAAATATCAAAGGGATGCAAAAGGCCCTCTTTTAGTGGAATGACCCACCTACTGTATTACACACATTTAGTTTAGCTTCCTTTTGTGCACCAGCAGATGCCCACATGATCTTTTTTTGTTGTTGCCAAAAACAACATCAACTGCCAGGATTATATCATCATGTTTTTAAGCTGTGTTTTGTCTGATAACTGCTGTGCAGCAAAAAGCCTTTACAGGTCTGGTTGCATTTAAAGTGCTGCCTGCAGCCTAAAAGACTCTCAACTGCTTTTGAAAAGGGACAAGCGAGCACAACCCTGTCACTAGTTGTCACTACTTGTCACTAGTTTCCACAGCCACAAATTCAAAATTAGCTATGTTACAAAAATGTATTTTTTTTTAAACATTGCTTTTTGGCCTCAATTCAAAGTCCAGGTAGCCGATAATGGACCCTAACATATATTTATGTAGTTTGGTGAGGTATATTAACTAATATACATGAGTTCTAACTAGGGCTGGGCGATATGGCCTAAAAGTAATATCTACATACAGAGGTTTGGACGATTCACGATATATATATCTTGATTTTTCTAGTTTTTCTCTTATTAAGGAAATTAAAAGTTGGCCAAGTCATAATTCTTAATTGAATTTTCTTTATTAAAATAAAAAAATATACAAGGCCTCAAGGCCTATTTGTGCCAAACAAATTAACAACACCGCTTGCCAGGCTGTCATCATTGTATGCAAATATTATTTTTTTAAATGGAATGAAAAAATGTGTCCCTAAGAAGAATTTGCACAATAATTAATCAAATTATAAAATTCCGTCAAACAAAATATCTTCCTTTACTTTGTTCTTCACAAGTTTCTGGCGAGGAACACAACCCTGTGTCACGTTGGTATGAGGGATTAAGCCCAAATTACGGCGTGGTGTGTAAATGATCAAACAAACATGTAACAAAACAGGGTAGAAAGCCAAAACAAAAGAGCGAGTAGTACTTCGAATAAAGAACTCACTCGCACAATGATTATCACACGGGACGAGACCTGTAATCATCTGCGCAATCCACAACAGCACGAAAGCCAAAACACACAGCACAGGTACTCACATGCACCAACGGATAATGTAACAATAATCGAAAGCCCAATGGAAACCAAAGGGCACACTTATACAAATACTAATCAGTGGGAATATGGGACAGGTGTGTGTAATGAAAGTTCCGGAGGGATCCGTGACACTCTTCCCTCTCTCTCGCTCTTTCTTTCGCTCTCACTCTCTTTCCTTCTCTGTTCCCTTTGTCTCGTTCTCTCTCTCCTCCAGGTAGTATACCTGACTAAGTTTGCAGTGTTCCGTGACTCGCTCTACTACACCCTGTCTGTGTTGGCATTGATTGCAGTGAGTAACTGATCATCTCACCCCCAGTCTACTTTACATAATGAGACCATTCAGACTGTCTACGCCACTGAGCTCATGGAGGGTTGTGGGGAGGAGATTGTTCCGGCAGCTGCTTTTGTGTGTGTGTGTGTGTGTGTGTGTGTGTGTGTGTGTGTGTGTGTGTGTGTGTGTGTGTGTGTGTGTGTGTGTGTGTGTGTGTGTGTGTGTGTGCCTGGGGTTCTCTGTAATAATGGGAACTGGGGAGCATCTCAGTTTGGAGTGCTGATCAAGGATCAGGTCCCATATACCCATGTAATCCTATTCATTGTGATCTAATTGGCATAACTGATCCTACGTCAGAGCTCCTACTCTGAGACACTTCATAAATACGACCTCTGTATTGAATACACGGCATACCCTTTCACACTATCATACTTTACCAAATGAGGCCATTCAGAGAGCCTCTGGTGGCCTTTTAACCTTCATTTACTGCCTAGCCCACTGGGCTCACTGAGAGACAGAGACCCAGCGGGCCGATAGACAGAACATTCCTCTGCTCTGAGAGAGAGAGAGAGAGAGAGAGAGAGAGAGAGAGAGAGAGAGAGAGAGAGAGAGAGAGAGAGAGAGAGAGAGAGAGAGAGAGACTCTTTAGAAACTCTAAACAGCACTTCATACTGTCATTGCTTTTAATGTGAACAGTATAGGAACTGTTCTTTGTGCTACTATCTCATAGCCATCTGTCTGTGACAGTAACTGCACCCTTGATGCATTTCAACGACAAGTTTTTCTAAGTTTGAGTTTCTTTCGAAGAAAAGTAAAGTTGATGCTCTTTCCCCTTGAAAGTATGGATGTTAGTGTAAGAATTTTTTCCCTGTTTCATTTTCTTAGGTCATTTACGATGAGAAGATAGTGTGGTGAGTACCCTGATGTGTGTTTCCTTGTGTCTCAGCAGAAGGTTTGTGTGTGTATGTGTGGGTGGGTAGGTGGGTGTGTGTGTGTGTGTGTGTGTGCGCGCCTGCAGACATTCTGACTCTTCTCTGTCTGTTTCTGCAGGTGGGAGAGCTTAGTGCTAGTACTGATGTACTTTGGGTACATTCTGATCATGAAGTGAGTTCCACTGGGACCTGTTCCTTCCCGCCTCACACACACACACACACACACACACACACACACACACACACACACACACACACACACAAACACAAACACAAACACACACACACACACCTGTGCACACACTACAAATAGAACAATCCACATACATAGTATATAGCATAAGTTGAGTATAATGTACTGTGTATAAACTCTCAACTCTCAACTGACGATGTAAACCTTTTCTCGCATCAGATTTAACACCAGCATCCAGAACTTTTTCACAAGGAAGGAAGACAAGAGCTTGGCCAATGGTAACACAGTGATCAGCAGCGAGCTGGAGGATGGTAATGCTTGTTATGACAGTTACATATGGGATGATCCGTCCAAGCCGTTACTCTCTCCAGGTAAAGGTAACCAGACAGGCTTTATGGTCACCTCTCAGCCAACCCTCTGCCACTCTGACTGGCCTTCTAGCAGAACAACTACTCTACTGTATCTGGCTGCCCTGGCAAACCTAGAAACTACTCTGAGCTTCTACTCCTGGCTCTTCCAATCTGGTTTAACATTGTCAACAGTCCTGTCCACTATCTCCTCCACTATCTTCATTCCTCTTTGTAAACTCACAGCTCTGATATCTTCTCTTTTACTCCAGTTTAGACTTTGTGTCTTTGTCCACGTGGCTGATCTTCTCTCAGTGATAGAGGCTGTGCTATATTTCAGAGTTCTCCTCTCCTGTCTAGTAGACTCAAGCTGAAGTGGTGCTGCCGTGTGGCAACCCTGTCGCTACTGTAGCAAAGCCTGTCTGTTTAGCCTTACTAAACCTACCTGCCTGCTGTGACCTGGTCTGTGAGCTGGTGACATATGCTGCTGTGCTGTGTAGTGACGTGGTGTGCTCTGCAGTTCTGTGTCTCGCCCTCTTCTACTGTGTCAAGTACAGTCAATTATTCCAGTCACAACATGTACATCAGTGGAGGCTGGTGGGAGGAGCTATAGGAGGACGGGCTCATTGTAATGGCTGGAATGGAATCAATGGAAATGAGTCAAACATGTGGTTTCCATACCTGTCAAGTGTTTGTTACCGTTCCATTCATTCCATTCCAGCCATTACAATGAGCCCGTCCTCCTATAGCTCTTCCCACCAGCCTACACTGATGTACGTGTATGTGTAAGCGTGTGCGAGTTGGTGTTGGTGCGTAGCTACGCAGGCATTTGTATGTCTGCGTGCCTGTGTGTATGATGTGTGTGTGTCCCTGTGTGTGCTTGCGTCTGTGTGAGTGTGCGTCTCTACTATACAAGTGTGTGTGTATATTGAAAGAAAAACTGTGTCCTGGCAGTTGGCTCACTCCCCTGCACCTTGGGGGTGGTGATTTGTGAGGTTTTATTGTTTGTCACGCACACACACACACACACACACACACACACACACACACTGAAGGTGTGATCCCATCTGACAACGTCTTCAATGGGCCTTGAACTGGGCCCATTGGGGCTCACTCGGCTGCTGTCACGCCACCACTTTATTTGTACCTCCTGACATACGGTATCCTTCGGGCTGGTATGTGAGTGTGTCTGTGTTTGTGTGTGTATGCGCGTCCGTGCATTTGTGTGTTTTCATGTGTGGGTGTGAATGAGAGAGAGGGAGTTTGCTGGTTTGGCATGTGGGTGTATTAGGCATGTGTGCCAATGTGGGTACCTACCTTGTGGTTGTGTAATGCTTCTTCTGCTGCTTCTTCTTTTTCTTCTTCTACAGCTTCTTCTTTTTCTTCATTTTCTTCTTCTGCAGCATCTTCTTCTTCTTTTTCTTCTTCTGCAGCTTCTTCTTATTTTTCTTCTTCTGCAGCTTCTTCTTCTTCTTTTTTTTCTTCTGCTGCAGTTTCTTCTTCTGGTGCTTGGTGTGTAGAGTTAGTCCAAAGGTACATTATGCATCCTTCTATGCTGTCTCACCATCTCTGTGTCTCCAGTGAAGCCCACTAAGATGTACAGTCGTGGCTCTGTGGTGATGGTGGATGAGATGATCAACTCCAGCCCTCCTAACTACAGTTTCCCAGACGCCGGCCTGCGCATCATGATCACCAACCATTTTGGCCCCAAGACACGCCTCCGCATGGCCAGCCGCCTCATCATCAATGAGGTGGGAGAGGTCACTGGGGTCAAGGGTTAGGGGTCAGAGGGTACAGGGTCAGTCAGGTGGGTCAGGCTGAGGAGCTTTGACACAGAACCCAAACATGTAGTTGTTACAGAAGGGGTTAAAGTTATTTTAAGTGACTTTTTACATTATATAGAAGCCAGGCCAATTGGAGAGGAGCTCAGTTAAAGTGATTTGCTTAGAAGTGTAGAATGTTTGGCCAATCGGAGATTAGAGAGAAATTACAGTGTAAGACGATATGCTTTTGTGGAAATGCTAGGCCTACTAGAGAGAAGTACAGTTTAGAATGATTTACTGTTGTAGAAAGCTAGGCCTACTAGAGAGAAGTACAGTTTAGAGTGATAACTAGCCCACTTAAGTTTTGATAGGTGGCCTGCATGCTTCAGTCATACTTGCCACATCATATGATCACTGTATGTGTCTCTATTGGTCAAAATATCCTGGGGGATATTCATCAAACGTTACAAGAGATAGCCCATTAAATAGCATGTGGGCCACTAAATCACTAAATCAGATATGTGATGTTGCTATTACCACTGAGTGTGTGTGTGCGTGTGTGTGCGTGTGTTTGCGTGCGTGAGTAGCAACAGAGGCTGGTGCAGGCGTCTAACGGTGTGGACAACGAAACCATGGTGATCACTGATGGTAAACCTGAGACCTTGGAGAACGGCACCGTACCAGAGGACAAGACTGCAGAGGAAGAGGAGGGAGAAGCCCTGAACTCACCCTTCACCATCCCTGGTAGGTGTATGCGTGCATGCATGCATGTATGGGTGTAATGGGTTCCATTACATTGGCTGGTACACCAATAAACTACTTTCACACCCTACTCAAACTGAACGCTAAGCCCCTTAACCGTACTTCAATGTTTGCAAGGAACATGAGCTGCTATTTCTTATTCCCTCCACTAGGGGGCTGCATGGAGAAGGTGAAGTGGCTGATCTCCTGGCCCATCTTGTTGCTGCTCTACTTCACTGTGCCAAACTGTGCCAAGCCTCGCTGGGAACGCTTCTTCATGCTCTCCTTCTTCCTCTCCACCGTGTGGATTGCTGTCTTCTCCTACTTCATGGTCTGGATGGTGAGACACGTTGGAGATTCTTTAGAGCTTACGTGTCACTGTCGTTTTGTGGGAGACGCAAAGAAACACTGAGCAATTTGATTGTTTTCGCAATCGGAGTTGAAAAGTCCCAACTTTATAGAAATGGTCAGTGACGAGACTCCACGATAACCAATCTGGTAGGGAAGCTCTCTCCTCTAGTCTCCTCTAGTAGCAAGCTGTGCTGGATATACTACGAACTATGCTACCATGCGTTTTGCATGCTATTTGGAATATTTCTGTATAATCTGTTAAATGTGTGACTGTGTGCGCAGGTCACCATAATTGGCTACACTCTGGGCATCCCTGATGTGATTATGGGCATCACCTTCCTGGCAGCTGGCACCAGTGTCCCTGACTGTATCGCCAGCCTTATTGTTGCTCGTCAAGGTACAGTACCACTCACCCCTCCCTCTCTCTCTCTCTCTCTCTCTCTCTCTCTCTCTCTCTCTCTCTCTCTCTCTCTCTCTCTCTCTCTCTCCTTCACATTGTTGAGTACAGTACCAGTGTACAGTATACTTTATGGCCTGTACAGGATTTTCCATACCTTAATATCTTAATCTCGATCTCTCTCTAGGTCTTGGGGATATGGCGGTTTCCAACACCATTGGTAGTAATGTCTTTGATATCTTGGTGGGCCTGGGGCTCCCCTGGGCGATACAGACCATGGCTGTGGACTATGGCTCTGAGGTAAAGGAAGCACATCCAGGAACTGTTTGCCCTCATGCCTCTTGATCCCGATCTAGACCTCAGATGATTTATCTCTATTTATCTCTCCCTCTCTCTCACTCTCTCTCTCTCTATATATATATATATATATATAGGTGACGATCAACAGCAGGGGGCTGCTCTACTCTGTGGTGCTGCTTCTTGGCTCTGTGTTTCTGACAGTGAGTTAAATTAGATGTTTCTCCGTTTTGAACTTTGTACTCTCTCCCACTCTCTCTCTCTCTGTGTGTGTCTCTCTCTGTCCCTTCTTCTCCCTCTCCCATGATCTCTGTCTCTGACACTGTTTACTCTCTCCCTCTGTGCCCTGCAGGTTCTGGGGATCCATGTGAATCATTGGAAGTTGGACCTGAAGCTGGGTGTGTACGTGCTGGTGATGTACGTCATATTCCTGTGTTTCTCCATCATGATCGAGTACAACGTCTTCACCTTCGTCAATCTGCCCATGTGTCTGGAGCAGCTGTAGGACGGCCACTGGACCAGTACGGAAGTCCCTGCTGAGTTATAGACTCAAACAGCCCTCTGGATCTAAACTTAATCCCTAACGAACACAATCATTTCTATAATTTTACATTTCCACATACACTTATTTTACACACTCCTTCCCCATTCCAGACTATACCCCTTTTACATTCCTTCACTATCTATCCATAATGTACAGTTCCCTAGATCTTTACATTCATTCACAATATCCTCTGTCCCCCCAAACAACACTACCTACACATGCTTTTGTGCTGTCAATTAGAGGAGGAGATACGAACAGAACCGTATGGATTCTCCTTACTAACTCAGAGGAACAGATGGCTATTCTGTCTTTCCCTGCAGAGCGCATATCACCATCAGAAGGAAAGAAACACAGCTCACCTCTAAACAGAACCCACCTGCTTGAAACCCTCCTAACCTCTCTACAATATATCCCTGGACCACCATGACACTACCTTCCTCGTCTGTTTGTATCTCATCCGGTCTGGGAGGACCCAAGCAGCCCTCTCTGTATATTTATGAATTCTTCATTTATTGCCATTTTGATTTATTCTATTATCGTCTTTCTTTGGAAGGAAAACGAACATACATTTCATGAACATATTGCACTTTAGATGTTTCGTGTGAAAATAATTAGAGTATATATATATATGGCATATAATATATTATATTTTTACGGTTCAACGTTCTAGTTCCTCCTTTGTGTGGTGCAGTAAGGAGAGAAAGGGAGAAGGCAGCATCCTCTTTCTCTCTGGCAGTGAGTGGAGAGTCCAGGGGAGAACCTGTGCTTCTTCTGTTTCTGGACTCTCTCCAACTGCAAGAAACTGCTGACCAAGACAAGACTGACACGCCATGTTCCGTATTTGAGTGTGAGTGGAAGTAGGTGAGAGATTGCAAGAAAGGGAGGGGGAGTGTCTATTAGTATTCAGCTCCACTGTGGAGAGGAGAAAACCTCTTGGGAGACTGTGTCCCCCTTGATGCTTGGTGGATGAGGATTTTACAGATGGCTTGAGTGTACGGGGAACAGGACTTGGGCCCTTTGGCTGAGGAAAAGCATGGATTTATTTTGGCATACTGTTGGAGGATCCAGTGCCAGGCTCGTACGCCTGAGTCGTGTTGATTTGTTTAAAAAGAAAAAAATGCATTGTGTATTTGATATCTTCAGCTCCTAACAAGGCCAAGTCTTGTACTCTGTTCAGTTCCCTCTCCTCCCTGTGCACCAGTCTGTCTGTCTCAGAGGGCTGAAGAGCTGCTGCTGCCCCCCAGTGGTCTAAACAGAGTGGATCCCTATGCCACTGGCTGTGGTTGCTATGGGAGGGAGTATTATTGTGACACAAACCAGGAAGGATACGACCATGACCGGGACCATGGATGGGGATCTGTGCTGCACAATGGCAAACGTATTTATGTTGTGTGTGTGTGTGTGTTTATGTAAATATGACCCGACATGCACAAGCTGAGGTCCTCTCGTTGTGATCCCAGTGCTTCTTTTCTTCTGCCAGTCGGGCAAGGTGGGATGCAGTTCCTGCGTAGATATTTTAAACTGCTTCCTTCTCTCCCCCTTACCCTGCCCCAAATCATCCTTCTCCTCCTTCGCCTCCTCCTGCCTCTCTTTCTCTGTGATTATGTCTTCTCTAAATGCATGATGGGACGCGAGGCAGTGTTTATTTATTGCTCCCCAGAGCAGAAGCTTAGTGGGATGGGATAGGATCATCACCCTGTTCGTCCATCCGTCGACCTCCAAATATTGGCAGCTACGAGTCGAGTCGCCCTCTGCCCATTTGACTGACTTCTTGACCTCGTTATGGGTTGTGTTCATCAGGGCACACAAAGGAAAACGTTTTGAAACTAAAAGGAACATTTCTTATAGGACAAGTCTTAAGTAGTTGCTCCCTGTTTCAGTCCGTTTTCTTCTGTTTGGTGCCTAACGAACACGACCCAGTTCAGAGGTTGCTGTGGGAACAGAGGGTGGAGTCTGTATCGGTGTCAGTCGTGAGTGTGTAGGGTGTTGGTGGTGTATCGGTGTTGAAAAGTGTTGTCACTGTTTTCTGTGTTGAAAAGCAGACATTGGATGCAGTGTGTGGTATATATAATATAAACACATGTATGCAATCTCAATAAAAAGAGGACCAGGCAAGGATGATACAGCATATTATGCATTAAAAATTGTTTTATTGAAGATGCTGAAGGCATTCATACGATACAAGTACAAGCAAACACTTATGCACACACAAACACACATGCACTTGTCAAATGTTTACTCCATACTCACAAATGCTTACGCACGCACGCACGCACGCACGCACGCCCACACACACACACTCTCTGTGGTAGTTTCTGGTGCAATAACAAATGAACTCAACCCTGTTGTGTTATGTAATATATAATAAAATATGCTATTTAGCAGATGCTTTTATTCAAAGCGACTTAGTCATGCATGCATACACTTTACATATGGGTGGTCCCGGGAATCGGACCCACTATCCTGGCGTTGCAAGCGCCATGCCGGGATGGGAGCTCTACACCTGTATTTGTCTTGTGCAACTCTTCTGAACTCCAAGGACATTTTGAAAAGTAGTCTTGGAGAAAGTGGCCATATCTTTCACTTTTAAATCTCACTTCATTTATTCCATTCCTAAAACGTTATTCTATTCATGTCATGGCAAAATCATTTTGTTTTTGCCATGGGTTTTAGTTGTTGTTATTACATATTAACTAAGGGATGTGTATTGTGTAATTTTAACAATACATTTTGAAATGAATGGAATAGTCGATATCTTTTAAGTTTCAAAATGTATTATCACTAGGTGGGGATGAGGCTCTCCTGTATGGTCAGATCCATGTTGTCAGTAAACACTGCACTGCACTATACTGATGTTGATTATAGCTCTGTATGCATACAGTGTCATATCTCACTAGATACCCACTGCTGTTGTTTACCTTTGTCAAAGAGAACTTGAGTGGAAGTGACCACAAACTTGACTGCACTGCAGAGCATGCATGAACACAACACACACATACATTCACTTGTTCATTGCACTCACACACACTCACACACACACTCTTTGTTTCTGTTGTTACATACACAATTATGTACAACCTCTTGAGTAAATGTGACCTGGTTCACTGTGAGCGAAGGGTCATAAGGTCATTCATCCAAATCGATAAAGACCTTTTGGTATGGAGTTATTAAGAAAACAACTTAAATTTAAGACATTGGTGTGTAACTTGAATGTATTTGTCTTGCTATAAGTGGATGTATCCAACCAATGCATTTTACTGTAAAGCAATAATCATCAAAATATTTTAAAATAATTCTGTATATTGTTATATGAATCATGATTATCTAAAGAATCATATGGTGGACACATTAAATAATACTGTTCATAAATGCCTATGGTTCTCTCTAAATGTATTTCTTTGATCCCGTAATGCACACTTATTTTATGGTTGACGGCTTGAATGGTATTGTATTGTTATGGAACTGACTCCACTGTGAGGTCAAAGATGGTTTAGAAAATCTGTGGTGAGATTTCTGATCCAGTAATTGTCTTTATTCTCACAAAAAGAAAACCCAAATATAAAACATCAAAGGTAAGTGACAATGATTCATTCGCAGATTAGATGACTGATGGGGCACTGTTTTGAAGCCACTGCGCCTCCATCTTTGCACTCCCCAACCATTGTCAATAATAAATAAATTAATGTCTACATTTTTTTGCCACGTTTATTCTATAACAGACACCTTTATGCATACTTTTCAATTATATTATGCGAGCTAAATATGCAAATACGTTTTTTAAATGTTTTCCTTAAAGTATATTTTTTTAGGAAGTATGCTATTCCCAATACAACAAAAACATACTTAAATACATGCATGTCCTTCTGTCCTTGAAACATTTAATTGAAATACTGTAGAATTCCATTCATTCCTGCGGAGGACTGCTTCTTCTGAGGGCCAATATGGCCGACCGGTGGCTTCAAAGCCTCTCATTGGCCAATACATAGCATCAGAAATCCAGGGTAATAACAGCTGAAGTCTGTAGTTTAGATAAACAAGTTTTAATGACTCCAAGTCATTAAAGTGTTTCAACAACTCCACAAATGTCTTGTTAAGAAACTAGTTTTAGCAAGTCGGTTAGGATGTCTACTTTATGCATGACAAGTAATTTTTCCAACAATTGTTTACAGACAGATTATTTCACTTATAATTCACTGTATCAAAATTCCAGTGGGTCAGAAGTTTACATACACTAAGTTGACTGTGCCTTTAAACAGCTTGGAAAATTCCAGAAAATGATGTCATGGTGTTAGAAGCTTCTGATAGGCTAATTGACATCATTTGAGTCAATTGGAGGTGTACCTGTGGATGTATTTTCCAGTGCCTCTTTGCTTGAAGTCATGGGAAAATCAAAAGAAGTCAGCCAAGACCTCAGGAAAGAAATTGTGGACCTCCACAAGTCTGGTTCATCCTTGGGGGCAATTTCCAAACGCCTGAAGGTACCACGTTCATCTGTACAAACAATAGTGTGCAATTACAAACACCATAGGACCACATAGCCGTCATACCACTCAGGAAGGAGACGCATTCTGTCTCCTAGAGAAGAACGCACTTTGGTGAGAAAAGTGCAAATCAATCCCAGAACAACAGCAAAGGACCTTGTGAAGATGCTGTAGGAAACAGGTACAAAATAATCTATATCCACAGTAAAACGAGTCCTATATCAACATAACATGAAAGGCCTCTCAGCAAGGAAGAAGACACTGCTCCAAAACCTCTATAAAAAAAGCCAGACTACGGTTTGCAACTGCACATGGGGACAAAGATCGTACTTTTTGGAGAAATGTCCTCTGGTCTGATGAAACAAAAATAGAACTGTTTGGCCATAATGACCATCGTTATGTTTGGAGGAAAAAGGAGGAGGCTTGCAAGCCGAAGAACACCATCCCAACCGTGAAGCACAGGGTTGGCAGCATCATGTTCTGTGGCGGGGGGGGGGGGGGGTGCTTTGCTGCTGGAGGGTCTGGTGCACTTCCCAAAATAGATGGCGTCATGAGGAGGGCAATTATGTAAATATATTGAAACAACATCTCAGGACATCAGTCAGAAAATTAAAGCTTGATCGCAAATGGTTCTTCCAAATGGACAATGACCCCAAGCATACTTTCAAAGTTATGGCAAAATGGCTTTAGGACAACAAAGTCAAGGTATTGGAGTGGCCATCACAAAGCCCTGACCTCAAACACATAGAAGATTTGTGGGCAGAAATGAAAAAGTGTGTGCGAGCAAGGAGGCCTACAAACCTGACTCAGTTACATCAGCTCTGCCAGGAGGAATGGGCCAAAATACACCCAAGTTATTGTGGGAAGCTTGTGGAAGGCTACCCGAAACGTTTGACCCAAGTTAAACAATTTAAAGGCAATGCTATCAAATACTAATTGAGTGTATGTAAACTTCTGACCCACTGGGAATGTGATGAAAGAAATTAAAGCTGAAATAAATCATTCGCTCTACTATTATTCTGACATTTCACATTCTAAAATAAATTGGTGATCCTAACTGACCTAAGACATGGAATTGTTACTAGGATTAAATGTCAGGAATTGTGAAAACCTGAGTTTAAATGTATTTGGCTAAGGTGTATGTAAACTTCCGACTTGAACTGTACATGCACAGTAGGTAGAGTTACTCAGTGTATATGATTGTTGTCTACCTCTCATTTCAGGTGTGAGCATGTTTCACACCTGAAATAACAAGGTCACTCACCAACTCAGACTGTATTCAGTGCAAAGACAAGTTTGTGTTATGCCACCACCACTAGAATGTGCTCAGGTAAGACATCCAGGTAACACCACTTCCACTTTCATCTTAGTTACACAACAGAGACATAGAGCTTCATATGATGATCACCTACAGTACCAGTCAAAGGTTTGGACACACCTAATCATTACAGGGGTTTTCTTTATTTTTACTATTTTCTACATTGTAGAATAATTATGAAATAACACATATGAAATAATCTAGTAACCAAAAAAAACGAATCAAAATATATTTTATACTTGAGGTTCTTCAGAGTAGCCACCCTTTGCCTTGATGACAGCTTTGCACACTCTTGGCATTCTCTTAACCAGCTTCATGAGGTAGTCACCTGGAATGCAATTGCTAAAAGTTAATTGTGGAATTTCTTTCCTTCTTAATGCATTTGAGCCAATCAGTTGTGTTGTGACAAGGTAGACGTGGTAGACAGCCCTTTTTCGTAAAAGACCAAGTTCATATTTTGGAAAGAACAGCTCAAAAAAGCAAAGAGAAACGACAGTCCATCATTACTTTATGACATGAAGGTCAGTCAATACGGAACATTTCAAGAACTTTGAAAGTTTCTTCAAGTGCAGCCGCAAAAACCATCAAGCATTATGATGAAACTGGCTGACCACAGGAAAGGGAGACCCAGAGTTACCTCTGCTGCAGAGGATATGTTCATTAGAGTTAGCAACCTAAGATATTGCAGCCCAAATAAATGCTTCACAGAGTTCAAGTAACAGAAACATCTCAACTGTTCAGAGGAGACTGCATGAATCAGGTCTTCATGGTCGAATTACTGCAAAGAAACCACTACTAAACGACACCAATAATAAGAAGAGACTTGCAATGGACATTAGACCGGTGGAAATCTGTCCATTTGGTCTGATGAGTCCAAATTTGAGATTTTTGGTTCCAACCGCCGTGTCTTTGTGAGACACAGAGTAGGTGAATGGGTGATCTCTGCATGTGTGATTTCTACCGTGAAGCATGGATAAGGAGGTGTGATGGTGTGGGGGTTCTTTGCTGGTGACACTTTCAATGTTTTATTTAGAATTCAAGGCACACTTAACCAGCATGGCTACCAAAGCATTCTGCAGCAATACTCCATGCCATCTGGTTTACGCTTAGTGGGACTATCATTTGTTTTTCAACAGGACAATGTTTCAACACACCTCCAGGCAATGTAAGGGCTATTTGACCAAGAAGGAGAGTGATGGAGTGCTGCATCAGATGACCTGCCCTCCACAATCACCTAACCTCAACCGAATTGAGATGGTTTGGGATGAGTTGGACCACAGTGTGAAGGAAAAGCAGCAAGTGCTCAGCATATGTGGGAACTCAAGACTGTTGTAAAAGCATTCCAGGTGAAGCTGGTTGAGAGAATGCCAAGAGTTGAAAAATCTGTCATCAAGGCAAAGGGTGGCTATTTTGAAGAATATAAAATATAAAATTTGTTGAACACTTTTTGGTTACTACATGATTTCATGTGTTATTTCATATTTTTGATGTCTTCACTATTATTCTACAATGTAGAAAATAGTAAAAAAAAATAAAGAAAAACTCTTGAATGGGTAGGTGTCCAAACTTTTGACTGGTACTGTAAATCTGTCTAATCCAATCAATGACAAAACAGGCAAAAGACAATGGTATTTTCAGCCAATGACAGTTCTCCTCTATTTTCAACCAGCTGTATTGTCAGAGTGAAATTTTACATTTAGCATGGCAACAAAGGATAAGAAAGTAACAAGTTGTTCACTAGACCTACTGTGCAGTATAATGGATTACGTGCAGTTAGTGTTTTAATACAATGGTTAATTATTGAATGCAACCTGGTGCATGTTAGGAGCTCAAACATTTAATGAATCACTTTTTCTCTATCTTTATAGAGGCACATGTTAAAAATCAACTTTATTGAATAAAAACAATACAATTCAGTGACTAATCTGACTCGTCTGTTTCCATGCGTCTGGTTGACAGGCTACCAGCAGGCCAATGTGGTGATGCTCCATAAGGGCCTATCGGATGTCTGAGGCGTTCTGAAATGCCAACTCAAGCCCTCTGCTCCTGCTGTACAGGAGTCACCCTGGGGAGTGGGGCTGTCCACCTCTCGCTACAGAAGAAGACATCAGGTACTGCCTGAAACACCTAATCCGACAAGCATCACAATAGAAATACCACAATAACATGCACCGTACAAAGAGCAAACAGAGTTATAGTTAGGAAAATGTATTTATGTGTCACTACACAATGATACAACAACGTAAAAAACAGATAAAAAAATAAATACACAATATAGACGAGTCAAATGTAGTTTTGAGACTAAAAAACAATCAAAGTCATGTGATAACTCCAGACAGTGTTATGTAACTTGGATGGTGATTTTTATGTATTGAAACAATCACTTGACTACCCATGTAGGGTTCTTGTATGTGCAGACATTTACTTAAATGTGCATCCCTTAAAATATTCCCTGGTTGGAGTATGTAACATGGTCAATTATTGAACAACAGCCTTTGCTTAGAATATACTGTAGCAGTTTCAGGCCAGACAAAATAAATGCTCTGAGTGACCATGCAGATTTAACATGAGGATAATCTGTCTTGTATTCATGTAGTGATTTCCAGGACATGACCCTGCGTTTAAAATATGTTTTGTAATCACTAACTCTACCCTCCTCCCCCTTTGTTTTCCGACATTTCACACTGGAATAAAAGTACTGTTGTTGTTTCACTGTGTGCAGAGACTTTAAATAAATCAAGGCTGCATTGTGGGAATTTAGGCTCCAGTCCATGTTCTCAGGAAAGGAAACTAGGTAAGGGTATTTTCCACTGAGTTTCCAATTGATATTCAGTAGGCAAGGAGAGAGCTGTTTCTGTTTGATCAACGGTAATAGCATTCAAACAGCCTCTCCAGAGTATTCCGAGCACTCTGTCTGTCTGTCTGTCTGTCTTCCAGGGACCCGAAAGTTGCTTTACAAAACGAGTACAATATCAAAAGCATTTCTATGTCCCCAGTACTGTGTGTGTTTGAGGACAGCCTGCTGGTATCCAGCGTGTCCAGCCTGATGTCCTACAGCGGTCAGCTACAGGACATGGTCAGCTTGGGCTGTAGCTTCAAGGGTAGAGGGGTATCCATCCGTACACTGCTTGTCCAGGGTGAATTGTTGCTGTTTCCGCTGCTCCAGAGTCCAATGCGGCGGGCTTTACACCACTCCAGCCATCACCTGGCATTGCACATGGTGAACTTAGGCCTGCGTGCTCCTGAGGAACAGTTTCTTTACTGACATTGGTTCCAGAGGCAGTTTGGAACTCGGTAGTGAGTGTTGCAACCTAGGGCCGACAATTTATACACGATACACACTTCAGCACTCGGCAGTCCCGTTCTGTGAGCTTGTGTGACGTACCACTTCGCGGCTGAGCCGTTGTTGCTCATAGACATTTCCACTTCACAATGTTTGTCTATGGAGATTGCATGGCTGTGTGCTAAATTGTATATACCTGTCAGCAATGGATATGGCTTAAATAGCCCAATCCACTAAGAAGGGGTGTCCACATACTTTTGTGTGTAGATATATACAGTGCCTTGCGAAAGTATTCGGCCCCCTTGAACTTTGCGACCTTTTGCCACATTTCAGGCTTCAAACATAAAGATATAAAACTGTATTTTTTTGTGAAGAATCAACAACAAGTGGGACACAATCATGAAGTGGAACGACATTTATTGGATATTTCTAAAAAATTTAACAAATCAAAAACTGAAAAATTGGGTGTGCAAAATTATTTAGCCCCTTTACTTTCAGTGCAGCAAACTCTCTCCAGAAGTTCAGTGAGGATCTCTGAACGATCCAATGTTGACCTAAATGACTAATGATGATAAATACAATCCACCTGTGTGTAATCAAGTCTCCGTATAAATGCACCTGCACTGTGATAGTCTCAGAGGTCCGTTAAAAGCGCAGAGAGCATCATGAAGAACTAACCCTAACCCTAACAAAGAACACACCAGGCAGGTCCGAGATACTGTTGTGAAGAGGTTTAAAGCCGGATTTGGGATACAAAAAGATTTCCCAAGCTTTAAACATCCCAAGGAGCACTGTGCAAGCGATAATATTGAAATGGAAGGAGTATCAGACCACTGGAAATCTACCAAGACCTGGCCGTCCCTCTAAACTTTCAGCTCATACAAGGAGAAGACTGATCAGAGATGCAGCCAAGAGGCCCATGATCACTGATCCACTGTCAAACATGGTGGTGGCAGCATCATGGTTTGGGCCTGCTTTTCTTCAGCAGGGACAGGGAAGATGGTTAAAATTGATGGGAAGATGGATGGAGCCAAATACAGGACCATTCTGGAAGAAAACCTGATGGAGTCTGCAAAAGACCTGAGACTGGGACGGAGATTTGTCTTCCAACAAGACAATGATCCAAAACATAAAGCAAAATCTACAATGGAATGGTTCAAAAATAAACATATCCGGGTGTTAGAATGGCCAAGTCAAAGTCCAGACCTGAATCCAATCGAGAATCTGTGGAAAGAACTGAAAACTGCTGTTCACAAATGCTCTCCATCCAACCTCACTGAGCTCGAGCTGTTTTGCAAGGAGGAATGGGAAAAAAATTCAGTCTCTCAATGTGCAAAACTGATAGAGACATACCCCAAGCGACTTACAGCTGTAATCGCAGCAAAAGGTGGCGCTACAAAGTATTAACTTAAGTGGGCTGAATAATTTTGCACGCCCAATTTTTAAGTTTTTGATTTCTTAAAAAAGTTTGAAATATCCAATAAATGTCGTTCCACTTCATGATTGTGTCCCACTTGTTGTTGATTCTTCACAAAAAAATACAGTTTTATATCTTTATGTTTAAAGCCTGAAATGTGGCAAAAGGTCGCAAAGTTCAAGGGGGCTGAATACTTTCGCAAGGCACTGTATATATATATTTCCAGTGCATTTGGAAAGTATTCAGACCCTTTGACTTTTTCCACATTTTGTTACTGCCTTATTCTACAATGGATGAAATATTTTTTTTCCCTCATCAATCTATACACAATACCCCATAATGACAAAGCAAAACAGGTTTGGACATTTTTGCAAATGTATTACAAATAATAATAAAAAAGGAAATATCACATTTACAAAAGCATTCAGACCCTTCACCCTTTGTTGAAGCACCTTTGGCTGTGATTACAGCCTTGAGTCTTATTGGTTATGATGCTACAAGCTTGGCACACCTGTAATTGGGAGATTCTCCCATTCTTCTCTGCAGATCCTCTCAAGCTCTGTCAGGTTGGATGGGGAGCATCGCTGCAAAGCAACTTTCAGGTTTCTCCAGAGATGTTCGATCAGGTTCAAGTCCGGGCTCTGGCTGGGCCACTCAAGGACATTCAGAGACTTGTCCAGAAGTCACTCCTGCGTTGTCTTGGCTGTGTGCTTAGGGTTATTGTCCCGTTGGAAGGTGAACCTTCACCCCAGTCTGAGGTGCTGAGCACTCTGGAGCAGGATTTCAACAAGGATCACTCTGTACTTTGCTCCGTTCATCTTTCCCTCAATCCTGTCTAGTCTGCCAGTCCCTGCCGCTGAATAACATCCCCACAGCATGATGCTGATGGTGCCAGGTTTCCTCCAGATGTGACGCTTGGCATTCAGGCCAAAGAGTTAAATCTTGGTTTCATCTGACCAGAGAACTTTGTTTCTCATGGTCTGAGAATCTTTAGGTGCCTTTTGGCAAACTCCAAGCAGGCTGTCATGTACCTTTTACTGAGGAGTGGCTTCTGTCTGGTCCCTCTACCATAAAGGCCTGATTGTTGGAGTGCTGCTGAGATGGTTGTCCTTCTGGAAGGTTCTCCCATCTCCAAAGAGGAACTCTAGTTCTGTCAGAGTGACTATCGGGTTCTTGGTCACTTCCCTGACCAAGGCCTTTCTCCCCGACTGCTCAGTTTGTCTGGGCGGCCATTTCTATGAAATAGTCTTGGTGGTTCCAAACTTCTTCTATTAATGAATGATGGAGGCCACTGTGTTCTTGGGGACCTTTAATGCTGCAGAAACGTTTTGGTACCCTTCTCCAGATCTGTGCCTCGACACAATCCTGTCTCGAATCTCTACTGACAATTCCTTCGACCTCATGGCTTGGTTTTTGCTCTGACATGCACAGTCAACTGTGGGACCTTATATAAACAGGTGTGTGCCTTTCCAGAATCATGTCCAATCAATTGAATTTACCACAGGTGGACTCCAATCAAGTTGTAGAAACAATGGAAACAGTATGTTTGGCTGACCTCTAAAGTCTGACCTGTGTGTTACAAGGTAAGATAAAGACAGTCGTACCACTGCTCAGTTACCAAGGCAACAGCCCAGACACAGCACTGCCTGTGTCATGATGGAGACCCTAAGAAGCTCAGCTTTCAACACACACACACACATTCTTAATAAACCCAAACCCATATCAGCCAACCTCTCACGCTGTCCTATTCATGAGGGTCAATTTAGTCTTTTATGCTCAGGTTTGTCCACTTGGTGGCGATAGAACGCAGTGGCAGAGCATCAATGGGAAATTCTGCATGAAAGGAGTGAACATCAAGCACCTGGTGGAGCCTATATGACCTATTCACCACAACCAGCACCATCCAGGGCATCAGCACAGATGTTATTGTCATGCCCTGGTCGAAGTATATTGTGTTTGTCTTTATTTATTTGGTCAGGCCAGGGTGTGACATGGGTTTATTGTGGTGTGTTTTGTCTTGGGGTTTTGTTAGGTATTGGGTGTGTGGCTTTGTGGGGGTATCTAGCATAGTCTATGGCTGTCTGGAGCGGTTCTCAATCAGAGGCAGGTGTTTATCGTTGTCTCTGATTGGGAACCATATTTAGGCAGCCATATTCTTTGAGTATTTCGTGGGTGATTGTTCCTGTCTCTGTGTTTGTTGTCACCAGATAGGCTGTATAGGTTTCCACGTTCCGTTTGTCGTTTTTGTATTGTTAGTTATTTCATGTCTAGTTCATTTCATTAAAGAACATGAATAACCACCACGCTGCATTTTGGTCCGCTTCTCCTTCGACAGACGAGAACCGTTACAGAATCACCCACCACAACAGGACCAAGTGGCGTGGTAACAGGCAACAGCAACAGCGGCAGCAGGAGCAACAAAATGAGGAATGGACATGGGAGGATGTTTTGGATGGCAAGGGTTGCTACACATGGGAGGAAATACTGGCTGGAAGAGATCGCCTCCCATGGGAACAGGTGGAGGCACTTAGGAGAGCAGAGGCAGCCGGAGAGAGGAGCCGGCGTTATGAGGGAACATGGTTGGCAAGGAAGCCCGGGAGTCAGCCCCAAAAATGTCTTGGGGGCGGCTCACAGGGAGTATGGCGACGCTAGGTAGGAGACCTACGCCAACTTCCTGTGGTTACCGGGGGGCTAGAGAGACCGGGAAGGCACCATGTTATGCTGTGGTGCGCACAGTGTCTCCAGTGCGGGTGCATAGCCCGGTGCGGTATATTCCAGCTCCGCGTATCGGCCGGGCTAGATTTAGCGTTGAGACAAATGTCATGAAGCCGGCTCTACGCATCTGGTCCCCAGTGCGTCTCCTTGGGCCGGCTTACATGGCACCAGCCTTGCGCATGGTGTCCCCGGTTCGCCTACATAGCCCAGTGCAGGCTATTCCACCTCGCCGCACTGGCAGAGCGACCGGGAGTATTCAACCAGGTAAGGTTGGGCAGGCTCGGTGCTCAAGAGCTCCAGTGCGCCTGCATGGTCCGGTCTACCCTGTACCACCTCGACACACCAGCCCTCCGGTGGCAGCTCCCCGCACCAGGCTTCCTGTGCGTGTCCTCGGCCCAGTACCACCAGTGCCAACACCACGCATCAGGCCTACAGTCCGCCTCGCCTCTCCAGCGTTGCCGGAACCTTCCTCCTCTCCTGCACTGCCGGAGTCTCCCGCCTGTTCAGCGCAGCCAGAGCCCTCCTCCTCTCCTGCGCTGCTGGAGTCTCCCGCCTATTTAGCGCTGCCAGAGCCTTCCGCCTCTACAGCGCTGCCAGATTCTCCTGCCTGTTTAGCGCAGCCAGAACTGCCAGCCTGCATGGAGCAGCCAGAGCTGCCAGCCTGCATGGAGCAGCCAGAGCTGCCAGCCTGCATGGAGCAGCCAGAGCTGTCAGTCTGCATGGAGCAGCCAGGGCTGTCAGTCTTCATGGAACAACCAGAGCTGCCAGTCTGCATGGAGCAGCCAGAGCTGTCAGTCTGCATGGAGCAGCCAGAGCTGCCAGTCTGCAAGGAGCTGCCAGTCTGCAAGGAGCTGCCAGAGCTGCCAGTCTGCATGGAGCAGCCAGAGCTGCCAGTCTGCAAAAAGCCGCCAGAGCTGCCAGTCTGCAAGAAGCCGCCAGAGCTGCCAGTCTGCATGGAGCAGCCAGAGCCGCCAGTCAGCATGGAGCAGCCAGAGCCGCCAGTCAGCATGGAGCAGCCAGAGCCGCCAGTCAGCATGGAGCAGCCAGAGCCGCCAGTCAGCATGGAGCAGCTAGAGCTGCCAGTCAGCATGGAGCAGCCAGAGCTGTCAGTCTGCCAGGATCCGCCAGTCAGCCAGACTCTTCCAGATCCGCCAGTCAGCCAGACTCTTCCAGATCTACCAGTCAGCCAGACTCTTCCAGATCCGCCAGTCAGCCAGACTCTTCCAGATCTGCCAGTCAGCCAGGATCCGCCAGTCAGCCAGACTCTTCCAGATCTGCCACTCAACCAGACTCTTCCAGATCCGCCAGTCAGCCAGACTCTTCCAGATCTGCCAGTTAGCCAGGATCTTCCAGATCCGCCAGTCAGCCAGGATCTGCCAGAACCGCCAGCCAGCCAGGATCTGCCGGATCCAACTACCTGCCTGAGCTTCCTCTCAGTGCTGGGCTTCCTCTCAGTGCTGGGCTTCCTCTCAGTGCTGAGCTTCCCTTCAGTGCTGAGCTTCCCATCAGTACTGAGCTTCCCCTCAGTGCTGAGCTTCCCATCAGTACTGAGCTTCCCCTCAGTCCCGAGCTTCCCCTCAGTCCCGAGCTTCCCCTCAGTCCCGAGCTGCCCCTCAGTCCCGAGCTGCCCCTCAGTCCCGAGCTGCCCCTCAGTCCAGAGGGGTTCTGGGTGAGGACTACTAGGCCATGGTCGGCGACGAGGGTGGACTATCCAAGGACGCGAGGAGGAGGGACTAAGACATTGATAGAGTGGGGTCCACGGACATTGATAGAGTGGGGTCCACGTCCTGCGCCGGAGCCGCCACCATGGACAGACGCCCACCCAGACCCTCCCCTATGGTTTTGGTGTGCGTCCGGGAGTCCGCACCTTAGGGGTGGGGGGGTGGGGGGTCTGTCACGCCCTGGTTGAAGTATATTGTGTTTGTCTTTATTTATTTGGTCAGGCAAGGGTGTGACATGGGTTTATTGTGGTGTGTTTTGTCTTGGGGTTTTGTTCGGTATTGGGTGTGTGGCTTAGTGGGGGTATCTAGCATAGTCTATGGCTGTCTGGAGTGGTTCTCAATCAGAGGCAGGTGTTTATCGTTGTCTCTGATTGGGAACCATATTTAGGCAGCCATATTCTTTGAGTATTTCGTGGGTGATTGTTCCTGTCTCTGTGTTTGTTGTCACCAGATAGGCTGTAGAGGTTTCCACATTCCGTTTGTCGTTTTTGTATTGTTAGTTATTTCATGTCTAGTTCATTTCATTAAAGAACATGAATAACCACCACGCTGCATTTTGGTCCGCTTCTCCTTCGACAGACGAGAACCGTTACAGTTACGGAGTCCGGTATTCAGTTACCGACAGGTCCACCAAGTATGCACACAGATCTTTACGAGAATATGCCTGTCTCAATATATAGACTTAAGTGTGTGTGTGTGTGTGTGTGTGTGTGAGAGAGAGAGAACAGGGATAGGCGATGGAGGGAACGAGGGGAACGATGGAGGGAACGAGGTGGACGTGGGCAAGTTGAAGGAGGCAGTGAGGGAACACATGCCCAACGGGAGCCTGATAACATGGCTGCTGACTTCACCTTCACAGCAGGTTGGGGATGAATGTATTCATTTAAACATGTATTTACATGTGAAGTCGCCTTTAGCGATCCATTCTTACATGATTACTATATTATATTATTAGATACCGCTTTTAGATTTCCTATGAGCAGATTGGAGCGCTCACATTCTCCAGTGCCCCTTACAGGCAGAAGGGTGGTTGACTCAGGTTTTACGCAAGGGTTGTGTATTACTAACTGCATTCCATATAGCCAGGAAGTGTGTTGCTCGCTGAAGCAGTGAGTCAGACATCCTCTCACCATGATTAATTGAGACCAGAGCAGAAGTAGTTTCCATATGTGTGTTGTGTCCTCTACACTGTTTGATCATTATGTGACCCCTGACCATATCTGTGACCCCACACTGCCGCTGTCCTGACACCCTGTCCTCCGTACACACAGTGAGATTTCCAATGAATTCATTACACATGACACTTAATAATAATAATAATAATAATTTTACTTGTATAGCGCTTTTCATAACAGAAAGAGATCTCAAAGCTGGTTCCTGAAACTTGAGCTGGATATTGGTTTACTCTCACAGCAAAGACAGAAGCAGGTTTAATTACCTCATGGTCCCAGCCTATTACCATTTGTGTTTTGTCATCTTCGAAAATCGAATTTGATCATGAGATCGCATTACTAAAAGAGTGTATGAGGGAGACTGTGAGAAACATTGTAGTAAATTGTGTTTTGAATCTCATCCTACTCATCCTCTTTACCCCGGTCTCTCTCTGTGTTGTAGAAGTGTCTAACTGGGGAGGCTGCAGTGTGGCCTGTGCACTGTACATCCTCAGTCTCGGTCCCATCCACTAGCGCTACTGTAGGTACCTCCACAAAGGCCTGGGCCAGGAATGTAGCAAAGGTAAGAATGTCTAGGCCCCAGCCCTAGACTACACTAGTTTTATGTGTATGTCTATGCTTCACCACATGCAGATCTTAGGCATGGGGCCAGAGCTGAGGCCCTCCACTGTTACAGTAAGACAGGATACTATAGGGAGGCACAGACAGGATGTGAGCACGATTAAACATTTGAAACCCAACCCATTGAAAACTGCTACGGTGCCTTTCATTGTCCTATCATCTTGCAAATCTCAGGTTTTGGATGAGACTGACTTTATGACCAAAATTATACTTTTTACACTTTGTAGTCAATTTTGACACTAGAATAAATGCTTCTGGCTCATATCGATGCCACATAGGCCATTTTCAAAACCAGAAGTTGCTTTTTAGTGGCAGTCGCTCTTTAAGGATTGAGCTCTATATACAGTGCATTAGGAAAGTATTCAGACCACTTCACTTTTTCCACATTTTGTTACATTAAAGCAGAACAAAATTCTAAAATGTATTAAATAAATTAAACAATCCTCATCACATCTACACACGATACCCCATAATGACAAAGCAAAAAAAGTTTTTTTCTTATTTCTGCAAATGTATTAAAAATAAACAGAAATACCATATTTACATAAGTATTCAGACCCTTTGATATGAGACTCAAAATTGAGCTCAGGTGCATCCTGTTTCCATCCTGTTTCCATCGATCAATTGATTGGTCATGATTTGGAAAGGCACACACCTGTCTATATAAGGTCCCACAGTTGACAATGCATGTCAGAGCAAAAACCAAGCCATGAGGTCGAAGGAATTGTCAGTAGAGCTTCGAGACATCCTTGATGAAAACCTGCTCCAGAGCACTCAGGACCTCAGACTGGGGCAAAAGTTCACCTTCCAGCAGGACAACGACCCTAAGCACACATCCAGGACAACGTAGGGACTGGCTTCGAGACAAGTCGTTGAATGTCCTTGAGTGGCCTAGCCAGAGCCCGAACTTGAACACGATTGAACATCTCTGGAGAGACCTGAAAACACCTGTGCAGTGATGCTCCCCATCCCACCTGAAAGAGCTTGAGAGGATGTTTTTGCTTTGTCATTACAGGGTATTGTGTGCAGATTGATGAGAGGAAAAAAATTGAATTAATTTTAGAATAAGGCTGTAACGTAACAAAATGTGGAAAAAGTGAAGGGGTCTGAATACTTTTAGAATGCACTGTAGACTGTCATGCTTGGATCAAACCAAGAACTGAGATATGTGGTTGATGTACATGTTGTGAGAAGGTGCAGTTGGCTGCAGCTATGCATTTGATTGCTCTCAATTTTCCTCCCGAATGCGTGTTTATTAGAAATGTAATAGATTATAAACCATTATCCCATGATTGAAGCTAAAGCCTGATATGGAAAATGCCATAAATCAAGTTGTTTATGTAGCTCTGTGATCTAATCTAGAATAAACAAGGCACGTGAATATAACAAAATACAAACTGGTTTTAGTTTGTGATAGACATTTAACATCCCAATCCCGATTTTGGTTTTACTTGTACTATGGTAATATTGAGACTTGAGGTCAGAGAACACTGTTGCATCAGCCTCCTGGTAGATTCAGTTTCTAACCACAGACTGAAGTGTGGTACGAAGGGGGGGGGGGGTTAGAGCGAAGACCTGCCTCAATATGTTTTCTTACATTCGAAAAGCGAATCAAATTCTCCAAATCTTAAGAACTCCCAACGGACATTTCATGTCTCATCTTCAGTTAGTAGGACCAAATAAAGAATCAGGCATGCACAATTGGCAGACAAACACACAAGGACACACACACACACACACACACACACACACACACACACACACACACACACACACACACACACACACACACAGAGCAGACACATAGAAGGCAGAGTGCTCTGAGGGACAGTTAACTGCCTTTGTGGCAAGCTGCCGACTGAGCTCTGCTCCTGCCACTACCACTCTTCTTATAGATAAAAAAAAAACAACAGAAAGGGGAGTGTGTGTATGTGAATGTGTACATGCGTTTCAAACCAGAAACGCTGCCTTGGTAATATTTCTTAGCTATGAGTCAGTGTGCAAAACACTTGTCCTAAAACCCTCTTCTGTAATTCATCATATACAGTTGAAGTCGGAAGTTTACAAACACTTAGGTTGGAGTTATTAAGACTCATTTTTCAACAACTCCACAAATGTATTGTTTTAACAAACTATAGTTTTGGCAAGTTGGATAGGACATCTACTTTGTGCATGACACAAGTCATTTTTACAACAATTGTTTACAGAGGGATTAATTCACTTATAATTCACTGTATCACAATTCCAGTGGGTCAGAAGATTACATACACTAAGTTGACTGTGCCTTTAAACAGCTTGGAAAATTCCAGAAAATTATTCCATGGCTTTAGAAGCTTCTGATAGGCTAATTTACATAATTTGAGTCAATTGGAGGTGTACTTGTGTATGTATTTCAAGGCCTACAATCAAACTCAGTGCCTCTTTGCTTGACATCATGGGAAAATCAAAAGATATCCAAAACCAAAAAGACAGACTATGGTTTGCAAATGCACATGTGGACAAAGAACATACTTTTTGGAGAAATGTCCTCTGGTCTGATGAAACAAAATAGAACTGTTTGGCCATAATGACCATCGTTATGCTTGGAGGAAAAAGGGGGAGGCTTGTCAATTTTTTGCTCCAAGATGGCATAGCAGTCAGACGTCTTTGTCCTCGTCTTGTCGTGTCCCGTATATATATATTTACAACTTTCCTCGCATACATTTTTATATATATATATTTTTATTTTCCATAAACTCATCTTCAAAACACTCTCCTGCAACCCGCCTCACCAATTTATATTTTTTTAAAAAGAAAGTATTATTTACCTCAAATCTGTAATCCTCCATAGAAGCTAGCCTGAAGCTAACCAGAAGCTAATCAGAAGCTAACAGGAAGCTAATCAGAAGCTAGTTAGCTTCTTTACTGGCTAATTGTTAGTATTCAGCTAACCACAGTTTGTGGTCATCAGCTATCCTTTAGCTCGAAAATCTATCGCCAGTTTTGTATGGCGCGGCTCGGATCGGAACATACCGGACCTATTTTTCTCTCCATGTCCCCGGATTTCAACCGCTAGCTCTTGACATTTATACCTGGATCTCACAGCTAGCTAGCTGCTATCCGTGTGACTATCAGCTTACGTCGATTCCGGAGCAAACATCAATTGTTCCGGAGCTAGCCAGCTGAAGAGTTCCATTGGTCACTCCTGGGCTACAATCACCTATCCGGACCCGTTTTGCTTGCAACGCGGAGCCCCACCGGGCCTTCACAACTGGACTACCGACGTTGTCTACTCGAGGGAGTTATCCGGCTGGCTCCTCCGTCGCAACGTTACCTGAACGCCCATCTGCGGTCCGCTAATCGTTAGGTCTATTCAGATAGCAGCCGATAAGACAGCTATCGGACAATTTGTTTTTCTTCTTGGGCCTCTATAACTATATCTATTGGGGTTTTTTTTGCAAATTGGATTGATCCCCTCTACCACACGGAACCCCACTAATCCTGCCAACGGAGGCGCACGAGGTGGCTAAAAACAGACCTCCATCCTATGCTAGCTTGCTGCCGATGGCCCGGCTAGCTGTCTGAATCGCCGTGGCCCCAACCAACCTCACTACTCACTGGACCCTTTTGATCACTCGACTAAGCATGCCTCTCCTTAATGTCAATATGCCTTGTCCATTGCTGTTTTGGTTAGTGTTTATTGGCTTATTTCACTGTAGAGCCTCTAGTCCTGCTCACTATACCTTATCCAACCTATTAGTTCCACCACCCACACATGCAATGACATCTCCTGGTTTCAAAGATGTTTCTAGAGACAATATCTCTCTCTTCATCACTCAATACCTAGGTTTACCTCCACTGTATTCACATCCTACCATACCTTTGTCTGTACATTATACCTTGAAGCTATTTTATTTCCCCCAGAAACCTCCTTTTACTCTCTGTTCCAGACGTTCTAGACGACCAATTCTTATTGCTTTTAGCCATACCCTTATCCTACTCCTCCTCTGTTCCTCTGGTGATGTAGAGGTGAATCCAGGCCCTGCAGTGACTAGCTCCACTCCTATTCCCCAGGCACTCTCTTTTGATGACTTCTGTAACCGTAATAGCCTTGGTTTCATGCATGTTAACATGAGAAGCCTCCTCCCTAAGTTTGTTTTATTCACTGCTTAGCACACTCTGCCAACCCGGATGTTCTAGCTGTGTCTGAATCCTGGCTTAGGAAGACCACCAAAAATTCAGAAATTTTCATCCCAAACTACAACATTTTCAGACAAGATAGAACTGCCAAAGGGGGCGGTGTTGCAATCTACTGCAAAGATAGCCTGCAGAGTTCTGTCCTTAATATCCAGGTCTGTACCCAAACAATTTGAACTTCTACTTTTAAAAATCCACCTCTCTAAAAACAAGTCTCTTACCATTGCCCCCAGCTGTGCTCTGGACACCATACAGTGCCTTGAGAAAGTATTCGGCCCCCTTGAACTTTGCGACCTTTTGCCACATTTCAGGCTTCAAACATAAATATATAAAACTGTATTTTTTTGTGAAGAATCAACAACAAGTGGGACACAATCATGAAGTGGAACGACATTTATTGGATATTTCAAACTTTTTTAACAAATCAAAAACTGAAAAATTGGGCGTGCAAAATTATTCAGCCCCCTTAAGTTAATACTTTGTAGCGCCACCTTTTGCTGCGCTTACTTACAGCTGTAAGTCGCTTGGGGTATGTCTATCAGTTTTGCACATCGAGAGACTGACATTTTTTCCCACTCCTCCTTGCAAAACAGCTCGAGCTTAGTGAGGTTGGATGGAGAGCATTTGTGAACAGCAGTTTTCAGTTCTTTCCACAGATTCTCGATTGGATTCAGGTCTGGACTTTGACTTGGCCATTCTAACACCTGGATATGTTTATTTTTGAACCATTCCATTGTAGATTTTGCTTTATGTTTTGGATCATTGTCTTGTTGGAAGACAAATCTCCATCCCAGTCTCAGGTCTTTTGCAGACTCCATCAGGTTTTCTTCCAGAATGGTCCTGTATTTGGCTCCATCCATCTTCCCATCAATTTTAACCATCTTCCCTGTCCCTGCTGAAGAAAAGCAGGCCCAAACCATGATGCTGCCACCACCATGTTTGACAGTGGGTATGGTGTGTTCAGGGTGATGAGCTGTGTTGTTTTTACGCCAAACATAACGTTTTGCATAGTTGCCAAAAAGTTCGATTTTGGTTTCATCTTACCAGAGCACCTTCTTCCACATGTTTGGTGTGTCTCCCAGGTGGCTTGTGGCAAACTTTAAACAACACTTTTTATGGATATCTTTAAGAAATGGCTTTCTTCTTGCCACTCTTCCATAAAGGCCAGATTTGTGCAATATACGACTGATTGTTGTCCTATGGACAGAGTCTCCCACCTCAGCTGTAGATCTCTGCAGTTCATCCAGAGTGATCATGGGCCTATTGGCTGCATCTCTGATCAGTCTTCTTCTTGTATGAGCTGAAAGTTTAGAGGGACGGCCAGGTCTTGGTAGATTTGCAGTGGTCTGATACTCCTTCCATTTCAATGTTATCGCGTGCACAGTGCTCCTTGGGATGTTTAAAGCTTGGGAAATCTTTTTGTATCCAAATCCGGCTTTAAACTTCTTCACAACAGTATCTCGGACCTGCCTGGTGTGTTCCTTGTTCTTCATGATGCTCTCTGCGCTTTTAACGGACCTCTGAGACTATCACAGTGCAGGTGCATTTATACGGAGACTTGATTACACACAGGTGGATTGATTACACACAGAGAGATCCTCACTGAACTTCTGGAGAGAGTTTGCTGCACTGAAAGTAAAGGGGCTGAATAATTTTGCACACCCAATTTTTCAGTTTTTGATTTGTTAAAAAAGTTTGAAATATCCAATAAATGTCGTTCCACTTCATGATTGTGTCCCACTTGTTGTTGATTCTTCACAAAAAAATACAGTTTTATATCTTTATGTTTGAAGCCTGAAATGTGGCAAAAGGTCGCAAAGTTCAAGGGGGCCGAATACTTTCGCAAGGCACTGTATATGAACTGATTGCCCCCCATCTATCTTCAGAGCTCGTGCTGCTAGGCGACCTAAACTGGAACATGCTTAACACCCCAGCCATCCTACAATCTAAGCTTGATGCCCTCAATCTCACACAAATTATCAATGAACCTACCAGGTACCTCCCCAAAGCCTTAAACACAGGCACCCTCATAGATATCAACCTAACCAACTTGCCCTCTAAATACACCTCTGCTGTCTTCAACCAAGATCTCAGCGATCACTGCCTCATTGCCTGCATCCGTAATGGGTCAGCGGTCAAACGACCTCCACTCATCACTGTCAAACGCTCCCTGAAACACTTCAGCGAGCAGGCCTTTCTAATCGACCTGGCCGGGGTATCCTGGAAGGATATTGATCTCATCCCGTCAGTAGAGGATGCCTGGTTATTTTTTTTAAATGCCTTCCTAACCATCTTAAATAAGCATGCCCCATTCAAGAAATTTAGAACCAGGAACAGATATAGCCCTTGGTTCTCCCCAGACCTGACTGCCCTTAACCAACACAAAAACATCCTATGGCGTTCTGCATTAGCATCGAACAGCCCCTGTGATATGCAGCTGTTCAGGGAAGCTAGAAACCATTATACACAGGCAGTTAGAAAAGCCAAGGCTAGCTTTTTCAAGCAGAAATTTGCTTCCTGCAACACTAACTCAAAAAAGTTCTGGGACACTGTAAAGTCCATGGAGAATAAGAACACCTCCTCCCAGCTGCCCACTGCACTGAAGATAGGCAACACTGTCACCACTGATACATCCACTATAATTGAGAATTTCAATAAGCATTTTTTCTACGGCTGGCCATGCTTTCCACCTGGCTACTCCTACCCCGGTCAACAGCAATGCACCCCCCACAGCAACTCGCCCAAGCCTTCCCCATTTCTCCTTCTCCCAAATCCAGTCAGCTGATGTTCTGAAAGAGCTGCAAAATCTGGACCCCTACAAATCAGCCGGGCTAGACAATTTGGACCCTTTCTTTCTAAAATTATCTGCCGAAATTGTTGCCACCCCTATTACTAGCCTGTTCAACCTCTCTTTCATGTCGTCTGAGATTCCCAAAGATTGGAAAGCAGCTGCGGTCATCCCCCTCTTCAAAGGGGGGGACACTCTTGACCCAAACTGCTACAGACCTATATCTATCCTACCCTGCCTTTCAAAGGTCTTCGAAAGCCAAGTCAACAAACAGATTACCGACCATTTCGAATCTCACCATACCTTCTCTGCTATGCAATCTGGTTTCAGAGCTGGTCATGGGTGCACCTCAGCCACGCTCAAGGTCCTAAACGATATCTTAACCGCCATCGATAAGAAACATTACTGTGCAGCCGTATTCATTGATCTGGCCAAGGCTTTCGACTCTGTCAGTCACCACATCCTCATCGGCAGACTCGACAACCTTGGTTTCTCAAGTGATTGCCTCGCCTGGTTCACCAACTACTTCTCTGATAGAGTTCAGTGTGTCAAATCGAGAGGGTCTGCTGTTCGGACCTCTGGCAGTCTCTATGGGGGTGACACAGGGTTCAATTCTTGGACGACTCTCTTCTCTGTATACATCACTGATGTCGCTCTTGCTGCTGGTGAGTCTCTGATCCACCTCTACACAGATGACAACATTCTGTATACTTCTGGCCCTTCTTTGGACACTGTGTTAACAACCATCCAGGCAAGCTTCAATGCCATACAACTCTCCTTCCGTGGCCTCCAATTGCTCTTAAATACAAGTAAAACTAAATGCATGCTCTTCAACTGATCGCTGCCTGCACCTGCCCGCCTGTCCAACATCACTACTCTGGACGGCTCTGACTTAGAATACTAGAATTGGCTTCCTATTTCGCAACAAAGCATCCTTCACTCATGCTGCCAAACATACCCTTGTCAAACTGACCATCCTACCAATCCTCGACTTCGGCGATGTCATTTACAAAATAGCATCCAATACCCTACTCAACAAATTGGATGCAGTCTATCACAGTGCAATCCGTTTTGTCACCAAAGCCCCATATACTACCCACCATTGCGACCTGTACGCTCTCGTTGGCTGGGCCTCGCTTCATACTCGTCGCCAAACCCACTGGCTCCATGTCATCTCCAAGACCCTGCTAGGTAAAGTCCCCCCTTATCTCAGCTCGCTGGTCACCATAGCATCACCCACCTGTAGCATGCGCTCCAGCAGGTATATCTCTCTGGTCACCCCCAAAACCAATTATTTCTTTGGCCGCCTCTCCTTCCAGTTCTCTGCTGCCAATGACTGGAACGAACTACAAAAATCTCTGAAACTGGAAACACTTATCTCCCTCACTAGCTTTAAGCACCAACTGTCAGAGCAGCTCACATATTACTGCACCTGTACATAGCCCACCTATAATTTAGCCCAAACAACTACCTCTTTCCCTACTGTATTTATTTTATTTACTTAGCTCCCCATTATTTGTATTTCTACTTTGCACATTCTTCCACTGCAAATCTACCATTCCAGTGTGGATATATTGAAGCAACATCTCAAGACATCAGTCAGGAAGTTAAAGGTTGGGTTAAATGGGTCTTCCAAATGGACAATGACCCCAAGCATACTTTCAAAGTTGTGGCAAAATGGCTTAAGGACAACAAAGTCAAGGTATTGGAGTGGCCATCACAAAGCCCTGACCTCAATCCTATAGAAAATCTGTGGGCAGAACTGAAAAATTGTGTGCTAGCAAGGAGGCCTACACACCTGACAGTTACACCAGCTCTGTCAGGAGGAATGGGCCAAAATTCACCCAACTTATTGTGGGATGCTTGTGGAAGGCTACCTGAAACGTTTGACCCAAGTTAAACAATTTAAATGCAATGCTACCAAATACTAATTGAGTGTCGTAAACTTCTGATCCACTGGGAATGTGATGAAAGAAATTAAAGCTGAAATAAATAATTCTCTCTACTATTATTCTGACATTTTACATTTTCTAAAATAAAGTGGTGATTGTAACTGACCTAAAACAGGGAATTTGTACTAGGATTAAATGTCAGGAATTGTGAAAACCTGAGTTTAAATGTATTTGGCTAAGGTGTATGTAAACTTCCGACTTCAACTGTATCTAGATTTTTTTAAACACACATTTCCTTAGTCATATTAATGGTGTAAATATGAAATGTGGTATTGGAAATCATAACTCACTTGTATGCGATTGACTGTTGTAATACTGATTTATGTTTATGATGTAACCGCTGATGCAGTGTATTTTAATACATGAATCAGAGCCCCACTGCCTGAACTCAAACATGATCTCATCAACTGTCAATACCAGTGTCAGTGTGTGCCATGCTAGGGCCACCCTCCCTGACTTTCCATCCCTCATCTCCCCAGCCGACTGAGCCAAGTCAGACACAGATCTGTCTAAAACAATCTTCCACACACACTTCATACAGTCAACACAGTCTGATAAACACATGGTATGGTTTCAGGCAACCTTGCAAAGAGAGTGGACATACTGTATTCTCCAGCCCCCAAAAATGATTATGCTCACACTCAGTCACACAGTTAGTTCATCTGTTATTCTCTTAGCTAACATGGATTAATAGAAAGCGAAGACATTAGGTGTGACCTTTCCAAATGAAGTCCTTTCCTTTAGGTTCACTCAAAGTCAAGATGATATCGTCCAAGGAAGCTTCTGTTGCTAGGGAAATAAATAAACCCAGGATATTCATTAGCTAGTTAGCTACTGGCTACACCTGAGAATGTTAAGTATTATTCGATGATGGAATTAGTTGCTTAGTTGCTCAAATTACAGTGTGAATTTAACTCTAGTTCCACCGAGCCATACGTGTGCGTGCATTTCTGATTCGGTCTCTGTCCGGCATACCCTAACAAGTGTGTTTGGAGTGAGATGCATTAGTCTGTTAAAATGTGTTTTGAAGTGTGTAGTTGTATTTTGAATCAAATCCAAACTGCCAAGGCACCACTCCTTCACAGGTGAAAGAGATAGAAAGGGTGAAATATGAGAACATACAAGACGGTTTGTTTTACTCTTAAAATATGCCAGAGCAGAGATCTGAATAGGGTTGAAAAAGCTACCGGTAGTTTATCAAAGTTACCGGAACCTTCAGTAATTTTGGTAATTAATACTTGAATAACGTATATATGAGAGAGAGTATCACTTTTTTATATCGGTCTCCACATTGTCCATGAGTGTCTAGTACATAGACCATATGGTTCAATTAGTAATAAGGCCCAAGGAGGTGTGGTATATGGCCAATATACCACAGCTGAAGGCTGTTCTTATGCACGACGCAACGCAGTGTCTGGACACAGCCCTTAGCCGTGGTTTATTGGCCATATACCACAAACCCCCGAGGTGCCTTATTGCTATTATAAACTGGTTACCAATGTAATTAGAGCAGTAAAAATAAAATGTTTTGTCATACCCGTGGTACGGTCTGATATACCATGGCTGTCAGCCAATCGGTATTCAGGGCTGGAACCACCAAGTTCATAAGAGAAAATAGCCTAACTAATAAAAAATCTCCCCACTGGGCACAGATGTCAACTAACGTGAATGCAACGTGGAATCGACCAAAAATGTAACCCTATCATTGGATTTAGGTTAAAAGTTGGGTGAACAAAAATACAAAATTCGCTTATTTTGATAACTTTTGGCAAGTCCAGAAGTATTTTGGGGTTGAAATTACATGGAAACAAAGTTGATTCAACTCGTTTTTGTAATCAACAACGGCATTATTTTCAATTAACTCTGCAACTTTTCCAACTATTTATGTTTTTCAAAACTGCCATCAGTTTGACACCAAAACATTGACAACAAATACATACTGACATCGTAAAATAAACAAGTGTGTAAAATATAGATATTTCATGCTGAAACCCTAATACTAAACAACGGTATTCACTAAGTTGATGGTTTATATTTAACATTGTTTTGTTTTTTGGAAAATCATATTGAATTATTTAATGCATTTTACATGTGATAAGGCCACACAGAGGGACAGAGATAATTACAGACACCTGTAAAAATCTGAAGTACCCAAAAGGGCCACTAGATGTCTTAAATCCTTAAAAAAGTAAAGCATTTGGGTATTTTACTAGTAAACTTAGAAAGTTTCAAGTGATATACCCTTCTTTTGTAACCCTAGATCTGAATAAGATAAAATGACATGAAAGCCCTTTCTTCCAGAGAACAACTCTAGAGGAATCCACACAACTCCATACATCAACCATCATGACAAATGTTTTCCCGCTTTATTTTGACAGGGAGTCAATGCTGAGACCAAGGGCTCTTTTCCAGATGAGTCATGTTTAGCCCAACAATACACATCAAAATACAACATACACATTAACAACACATCCACATACACATTAAAATGCATGTTATAATACGCAACAATACATGAAAAGCAAAACACAGTCATAAAATATAGCTGGAAGCAGCAATGAATGGGGTTCACAGGATGACAGAAATGACAAGATCAGAGTGGATTTACAGTGGTTTAAAATGGACAGGTAAAATCTGACCAATTCCTTAGCTAAGTTAAGACATACGATAGGCCTACATTCCAAATGTGGTGTCATTTGGTCCTATGGTTCATGAGAAGAAGATTTCTTTAGTATTTTTAGCATCTTTGAATGCATCAATGTTATTTTCTCAAACTCTTTAGGGACTATTGACAAAGATTAAATTCAGAGTGAATCAGACTTTTAGACCATGACAAGATGATATGATTATTTGAAGTATTAGCGTTACATCGTCAAAAGTCAACTATTAAATAGTTTCCTTATTTTTTAAGATGTCAATGCCAAACTTAACATGGTTCATAATGTCTTCGGTAACCCTAAACAGTTTCAAGCGGTTATGCCATTGTGAAGTGGATTCACAAAGGATTTAAATGGACACATAACATCTGATTTCCTGCTTTATCACCAAGTCAGCCATCTCTTAACAAATCCTTTAGCTTTTCTCAAACTAAGTTAAGATATGTAGCATGGGCCCACATACTGAATTTGGCATTATATGGTTTTCCAAAATGTTGAAAGACAATCTATTCTGATGGCCCTTATCGGTCTTTGAGGCAAATTTGTTTAGTACACCTATTGTACATTTTCTTTAGGAATATAGTGGAGTAAAAGTAAAAGTTGTTAAAAATAGTAAAATACAGATATCCCCAAAAACGAGTCAAGTAGAACTTAAGTATTTTTACCTAAGTTCTTCCATAAAAACTAAAAGCAGATCAACCCAACTGAAGGGATCTCCAGAGTTAACCATCCATGAGACAGGGTCTGGCATCTCGTACATCTGTTAACAATGAAGTAAGGTACGGTGGAAGCTTATGCAGGAGGGATTTATAAACAAAGAGTGCAATGCGACAATCTACGATACTTCAAAGAGTGCAAGCCTACGTTCTGATACAAAATACAGTGATGCGTACTGAACCTATCGCCCACCAGGTGCTTTTGCTCTCTGAGCCTGACGTGAGGAAAACTCTCAATAGAGTAAACACTCACAAAGCAGCCAGCCCAGATGGTCTCCCAGGCTGTGTCCTCAGAGTGTGTGCTGACCAGCTAGCGGGCGTCTTCTCTGAAATCTTTTACCTGTTCCTGTCCCAGGCTGTAGTCCCTACTTGCTTTAAGGAGACCCCCATCGTCCCAGTGCCCAAAAATAACTACGTGACATGCGCAAATGACTATTGTCCCATCGTGCTCAACTATGTGATCCTGAAGTGCTTCGAGAGGCTGGTCATGGCCCATATCAAGGCCGCATGCCAGGCACACTGGACCCACTCCAATTTGCCTACAGCCACAACAGATCCACTGAAGATGCCATTTCTATCACTATTCACACAGCCATAACACATCTGGACACGAGGAACACCTATGTGAGAATGCTGTTAATTGACTGCAGTTCAGCAATCAACACTATTGTTCCCTCCAAGCTCGACACCAAGCTCAGAGCCCTGAGTCTGGACACCCTCTGCAACAGGATCCTGGACTTCCTGACAGGCAGACCACAAGCTGTGAGGATTGGCAAGAACACCTCCTCCACACTGACTCAACACAGCGGTGTGTCATCAGTACTCCCTGTTCACCCCACGACTGCGTGGCTTTGCACGACACCAACTCCACCAAGTTTGCTGATGACACCACGATTGTAGGCCTGATAACCAACCACGACAAGTCAGCCTATAGTGAGGAGGTAAGTGAACTGGTGTTGTGGCATCATGACAACAACCTCTCCCTCATCGTCAGAAAACAAAGGAGTTGATTGTTGACTTCAGGAAGCATTGGAGGGAACATGCCCCGATCCACATCAATGGGACATTTTCAGAGAGTTCCTCGGTGTCCACATTGTCATGAACCAACACCATCACCACACTTGGCAAGAGGGTGCAACAGCGTCTCTACTTCCTTCACCTTGTCGAGCTAACCACTATGTGCCGGGTTACCAGAGGTATTGCCGGATATATGAGACAGATGTGAAGAAAACATTTCCGACCAAACTGATATGAAAGGAAACAGCAAGAGGTCATAACTTCAGCAGAAGAAGAAAAACACGCAGCGAGAAGGCATTTCATGCATCACTGAGTACAGTGTGTCACTGCTAACGCCAGGCATGACTGCATGGTCACAAAGCAAATCTCCCAAACAGCAAGAGAAAATAACATTAAACCAATGAATTGGTTACAGTACTTGCTCTACAGATTTATGTTCATATTTTCATGATGTGGTTAAACATAAAACATTTAAACAAATTACATTTGATCCCATTAGAGCCCCTGTGAAATGTTATATAAAGAGTCAACAGTATTGTTACACTGGCTCCTTCGGTGTGAATTGATTGACCCCTGGGTTCTTGTTCTGCTTTGAAACTTTGATTTATGAACTCTGAATGTCTCAATGTTTGACCGCTTAGAGCAACCAGTCCATCTTTCATTGATTTACAACTGCATAATTCACAATAGAAAAGCCTATTTCTCTCTCTCTCTCTCTCTCTCTGTTCTGGGGAGATGTTGTACTTTAAAACCAAACTCCTAATGTAAGGAGGGAAAACATGCAGCAGAAAATAATCTGTGCAGAGTGTGAAAGGTCAGCTACGTTAGTTCCCATGTGGGTCGTTTAACCTAAAATTACTCAGGCTGTGTGGCCAGGACATGGCCTGGGAAGACATGGGAACGGGAAAAGGGATGGGGGCATCATGGGGCAGTTCCAACTAAGACATCCTTAACAGGGGCAGGGCAAACCCCTGGGAAAGAGAGTGCAGTAGAGAACACTGTGAACAACTTATGCTAAACACAGAAGTCAAGTAAGTCAAGACCTCTGGGTTACTACTGAGCTTGACCCAGTGCTGATGCTTCCCTGAAGGCTCTCAACCAATGATGTATGTCTATGCTCTCCACACACCTTCAGTTATGAATCTGAGCTGAGGAATCCTTACGTACCCCTGAAACTGGGAGCAATTCACATATATTGAGCAGCAAGAATCCCAGAGGACCTATTAAGATAATAACTACTTGTACATTGAACATAAACTAAACATGCAACAATTTCAAACATTTTACTGAGTTACATTATATATAAGGAATATAGTCAATTGAAATAAATTAAATTGGCCCTAATCTTTAAATGACTGGGAATACAGAGACGCATGTGTTGGTCACAAATACCTTAAAAAGAAAAAGGTAGGGGTGTGGATCAGAAAAACTGTCGTACACGTCGACCCAGAGCATCCCAAACATGCTCTAATCGGTGAGTTTGCAGGCCATGGAAGGACTGGGACATTTTCACAACTCCAGGAATTGTGTATATATCCTTGCGACATGGGGCCGTGCATTGCCATGCTGAAACATGAGGTGATGGCGGCGGATGAATGGCACGACAATGGGCCTCAGGATCTCGTCACGGTATCTCTGTGCATTTAAATTGCCATCGATAAAATACAATTGTGTTCGTTGCTCGTAGCTTACGCCTGCCCAAATCATAACCCCACTGCCACCATGGGGAACTCTGTTCACAACGTTGACATCAGCAAACCGTTCCCCCATACAACGCCGTAAACGCTGTCTGCCATGTGCCCGGTACAGTTGAAACTGGGAGTCAGCCGTGAAGAGCAAACTTCTCCAGCGTGTTAGTGAAGTCGATTACGACGCAGAACTGCAGTCAGGTCAATACCCCGGTGAGGACGCAGAGCACACAAATGAGCTGCGCTGAGATGGTTTCTGACAGTTTGTGCAGAAATTCTTTGGTTGTGCAAAGCCACAGTTTCATCAACTGTCCGAGTGGCTGGTCTCAGACAACACCGCAGGTGAAGAAGCCAGTACTGGAGATCCTGGACTGGCATGGTTACACGTGGTCTGCAGTTGTGAGGCCGGTTGGAAGTACTGCCAAATTCTCTAAAATGACAGCTCTGGTTGACATTCCTGCAGTCAGCATGCCAATTGCACGCTCCCTCAAAACTTGAGACATCTGTGGCATTGTGTTGTGTGACAAAACTGCACATTTTAGAGTGACTTTTTATTGTCCCCAGCACAAGGTGTAATGATCATGCTGTTTAATCAGCTTCTTGTTATGCCACACCTGTCAGGTGGATTATTATCTTGGCAAAGGAGAAATGCTCACCAACAGGAATGTAAACAAATGTGTGCACAACATTTAAGAGAAATAAGCTATTGTGTGTTTGAAACATTTCTGGGATATTTTATTTCAGCTCATGAAACCAACACTTTATATATTTTTGTTCAGTGTACTTAAAAAGAAACAAACAGGAAATAGAGATAAGTTTGCTCAAGAGGCTATGTTGATATGTCGTATCTGTGCTGATATGTCGAATCTGTGCTGATATGTTGTATGAATTCAGAGTCACTCTCAAAACCAAAAACACACAATGAATATTACATAATGTGATGAACGATAAAAACCTGACAATGTTGCAGAAAGAACCTGGTATTGAAGATAGTTTTCAACTCAAGCTTATACACAAGGCAGCATCACCTGTGCCTGCACATGTTAAAGAAAGTATTAAACATTCATTTAAAAAACAAAAAGCATCATATTCATATGTTATTACCTTAATTATAACACTTTTACTATGTCATATGTCCAAGGCTACTGTAACAGAATGACACAGACTGTATGCCAGACAAAAACTATTGATTGCAAAGTTCAACAAAGCATACAGCTCTATGCACAAGGACTACTTTTAACATTTTCCACTGAATATTTTACAAAAACATTACCTCAAAGAACAGTGCAGATGTAAAGTTTGGTAACAGAATGCCAATATAATCTCCCTCAGTTTTTTTGGACCACGTTTTACTCCAAATTAAGATTCAAAGAATCGGTGTCAGCTATGATATGACAACTTGAGTTTGAAAAGAAAAATCTACTTTGGTTATTGAACTACATACAGTAAGTGAAGTGGATTAACACCCAGAAACAGATGGTCACATCATGAGACCATGATCTGTACTATACAGAAGTGCATAATTATGAATGTCCTTCTCCTCATTGTGATGTATCTTGAAAAGGTACACAAAGGTAGAACAAATGTAATGCATTATTCTACACAATGGCTATTATTCTGATGAGCTCTGGCCCCAAACAAGACCAAATTTGGTTGGTCCGGTTCGGACCAAATCTGTACCAATCATAGACGTCATTGTTTCACACGTTTGGACAACAAAGTACAGCACCAAAATACAGCACAGTAGAGCAGAGTACAGTAAATGTCAGTACAGCACAGTATAGTTCAGCATAGTAAAGGTCAGTACAGTACAGTAGAAACAGACATCTATGATTGGTTTAGATTTGGACTGACAAAATGTAAACCAGTTTTCCACGTCCATGGACGTCCGGTGTCCGTCGGTGCTCAGTGGGTGAGAGGGCTGGTTACAGTAAATGGAAATAGAGAGGGCTCATGAGAGTCATGGCTAGGTGACAATAAGAACCAGGAGAAGTGACTTCAACTGGAGAAGTCATTCCGTTACCAATTTGGTAACAAAATGACATGTTTTAAATCACTTAATAAATCATAAACCAAATTGTTATCAGTAAAAACACTCAAATCGGTAGGTCTACCTTTAATTGTTACTTATGTGAACTTTCATTATCCTCCCTCCTCATGAGGGAGAGAAATTAGAAAATATCTTAAAGATATGTTTCTGGCAAGAGAATGATAAGACACAAGGCAATATTCCTTAAACTTACAGATGCCAAAACTTTTCTGCAAAACTAAATATAAATATATAGATATTACTTGGAAGGGTCTTTACTTCAGCATTACTGGGTTTTGATGTATTTCTAATACCTTTAAGACTTTTTCTGGTATATGTTTTATAAGACCCCTTTTCTATCTGGTTGAACAGAAATCAAAGCCTTTGCTTATTCCACGTTTTGCATTGGAAATGGTTGAAAAATGTATATATAAGTTAATTTCTCAAAAATATAGACTCTTAGCTTTCATTTGACAGCAAATTTGATGGGCTCCGATGAACTTCACATGTTACTGCTCATGGGACTGCCCATAATCATATCATTGTCCAATGTCTCATGTCCAATGTCCTGTCACTGTATGTATTTTTTCCCCGACCTTCTCTCTCATCCAAATACAACCCTAGCTCCTAGTCTACTATTCAAGTGTCTTTAGGTCCTTCAAAAGAGCTTCATAAAACCCATGTATTATTAATATTACTACTAGACGTCAGCAGTGTGACTGAGACTTTTCTGTTCTCGTTGGAGGTGGCCACCTCGGAGTCTGTACCTGTGGCTGTGACGGGGCTGTGCTGTCCCCTGTGGCAGCAGCAGCAGAGGGCCTGGGTACAGGCCTCCTGGGCTTGTTGGATACCCTGCTGGGCCCTCTCACTGACGAAACAGTACAGCGCTGGGTCGGCCACGCAGTTGAAGCTGGTGAGCAGCAGGGAGACGTGGTAGTAGTTGAAGATGTTGATGATGAAGGGGCAGTCTCTTTCTAAGATGGTACGCACCAGCAGGAACACGTGGTATGGAGAGAAACACACCAGGAAAATGACAATGGTGCTGGTCACCAGGTTCTTGATGCGCGTTTTCTGGGTGCTTTGCGTGCCTACACTTTTTCCGACCGCCCGCAGGACGCGGAGATACGACACGGACAGGATGCCTAGTGGGAACAGGAAGCCAACGGCGAAACGGTAGTAGTTGATTGGGTACTCCCACGGCTGCATGGGGTAGTGCTCAAAGCACACCGATTGGTTGGTGCTGTCCCTGCTTAGCTCCTTGTGTCTGAAAAAGACAACACCCACAGCAATCTCTTTCAGCCAGATGAAGGCGCTGGCCAACGTGGCTGCCCGCATACTTCGAAAAGCTGTGAAGCGGAATGGGTACACTACGGCCAGGTAACGGTCTATAGAGATACAACATAAGAATCCGATACTAACATAAATGTTTTCATAGAGCAGGAAGCCACACAGCTGGCAAAGCCACTCAGTTTGTCTCCAGTCATCTCCCTGGAAGATGTACTGCAGCCAGAGAGGCAGAGAGGCCAGATAGAGGAGGTCTGACACGGTCAGGTTGAGCAGGTAGATCCCCAGCTCGTTCTTGTCTCTCAGCTGAAGCCAGGCATGGTAGAGGGAGTAGGCGTTGGTGGGAACGCCAATCAAAAGAACCAGGATGTAGGCCACAGAGAACAGGTACTGGTGGATCTCATGGCTGATGGTGCAGTTAATGTGGTCTGGCTCAGACATGTTGACTGTCATAGCAGACGTGGTCCACATGCTTTGTTCCTCTCTGTTAGCACCCACACAGTACCAGGCTGTGGGGCCCAGCACAGTGAGTTTGACTCAAAACAACGACAGTCCCGGCCATTCCACTCACTCAGCTCTGGAAGAAGAAGAAACAACAAAATGTCACGAGGAAAGGATTTTTGTTTTGTCATTGAGTTCCTGAAATCAAAATGATACAATGAGAGTCCTTTGATAGAGTAATATAATAATGCACGGACTAAGAACAAGGCTTTAGCAGCAGACTGGGACAATCTGATTTTCTCCCCCAATTTTCACCCAAAATGACTAACTGCCTGTAGCTCAGGACAGAAAGGAAGGATATGCATATTATTGATACCATTTGAAAGGAAACACGTTGAAGTTTGTGGAAATGTGAAATGAATGTAGGAGAATGTAACACATTAGATCTGGTAAAAGATGATTAAATAAAATACATGCATTGTCTATAAAAAAATTGTTCCATCATATTTGAAATGCAAGAGAAAGGCCATAATGTAATATAGGGGTTTAGGAGCAATTTAGATTTTGGCCATTAGATGGCAGCAGTGCATGTGTAAAGTTTCAGATTGACCCAGTGAAGCATTGCAATACTGCACAGTATTTTGTATTAAGTCTGCCCAAATGTGCCGAACTGGTCAATTGATACATTTTCAAGTACATAACTACAGAAACATACAAAAATTATGGGTGCACGTGGGTGTGGACCCAGAGACGGCATGGCCTTAAACTGTAGAACCCTGTTCCTACATTTGAATTATAAAAATTGATTTTATCAATCTATGCTACGTTTCATCTCTGGGACCCTCAGGATGACAAATCAGAGCAAGATTACTGAATGTAAGTACATTATTTACCTTCAGAGGTGAATATATCAAACCAGTAGCCGTGATAAAAGTGTTTTGTTGTTGTGCACTCTCCTCAAACAATAGCATGGTCTTCTTTCACTGTAATAGCTACTGTAAATTGGACAGTGCAGTTAGATTAACAAGAATGTAAGCTTTCTGCCCATATAAAGACATGTGTATGTCCTGGTAAGTTTGCTGTTACTTACAACAGCATTATAGTCACATTAGCGCACGTGAGCAACAACCGTCCCGGTATGGGGACACCGTAGTGTCTGGAAGAAGAAACAACAAAATGTCACGAGGATTTATGTTTTGTCATTGTGTTCCTGAAATCAAAATGATACAATGAGAGTCCTTTGGTAGAGTAATATAATAATGCACGGACTAAGAACAAGGCTTTAGCAGCAGACTGGGACAATCTGAGATAGCTACTCACATCCTAAAATGTGACTAGTTTCAGCAAATTAGGCGTATATCGCAAGTCACAACTTCACAGGAGAGGCATTCGAAAGTTTATTTTTTATATTTGTTTTGTATGCTGTTTTTTGGCAGAAATGCCTTCTGTAACATTTGAGCTTCCGTGTTTTATTTAACCATGTACCTTAATAACAAAGTTGTATGTCATGTGTAAATACGAAAAAAACTTAAGGTTAAATTAAAAGCCTAGTTGGTTTAGCCACAGAAAAAAAGACAGGAACCTTCCCGCTAGCCGTGATTGGCTGAGATAATGAATGGGCTGGACATCCTGGGAGATGAGTTTCAGATTGGTCTGCTGTGTAGCATCTTCTGTCTATAAAATGAGCTGCTCGCTATGTGCAATCCTTTCTACAGCAGTTGTTTTTTCTAAAGATATAAAGTTAGCCATGGAGTACTGCAAATGTGTTGCTACTGCTCCCAATAGCATTGATCCCATGAATTTATCAGGCGCTATCGACAAAGGTCAGTGGGAAAGAGTTGTGATGGACTACTTTCAGGTGGACGATTCTTATGCCATTTGCACACGGTCAGTGTGAACCAGAGTGACTTGACACAACGGACCAAGTAAGCTGTACAAACAAAACTCAAAACGACGTCTTATTTAATGAAAGGGGTCTGCCGTGAAGTGTTCATTTTTATTTTATAATTTTAGTTAAGAACAAATTCTTATTTACAATGACGTCCTACCCCAGCCAAACCCTAACCCGGACGACGCTGGGCTAATTGTGCACCGCCCTATGGGACTCCCAATCATGGCCGGTTATGATACAGTTAAGAGTCTAGCTATAGTTTCCGATATTATACATTTCTAGAAAGACCAGAGTGAACACCTTTGCCTGAGATTGCTGGTGTAGTGAAGGACAGCACTGTGACAGGGGTCAACATCCCACAGCTGGTTGGACTGGAGGATGGTACGGTGCTGGTGGAAAGCTATGGCTGGCAACAACACCTTCAGGCTGCTGCCACAGATCAAGCAGTACCAGCACTTCAGGTGAATATCATTTTCATTGCATGAGGTTATTCTTCTTATCTAAACTTGGGAGGTGAATTGATGTCATGCAAGGTTGTAATGTATTTTCAATTTGTTTTGTTATTTCCTGTTTTACAGCTTAGATGCAGATATGGGGCTGGCTGCAGGGTAGCCTAGTGGTTAGAGCATTGGACTAGTAACCGAAAGGTTGCTGACAAGGTACAAATCTGTTGTTCTGCCCCTGAACAGGCAGTTATAACCCACTGTTCCTAGGCCATCATTGAAAATAAGAATTTGTTCTTAACTGACTTGCCTAGTTAAATAAAGGTCAAATAAAGATGCATTGGAGCCTGGTGTGGTCGCCAAGGAGCATTCGGACTCAGTTGGGACCAGGTTTCAACTGCTGAGCAACACTGACATTCTTCCTCCCATAGATGGTCTGCCTGTACAAGCACCACTTGGACTGGACACAGCTAGACAAACTTCTATTTTTGAGAAGATCAGGGAGTTTTGCGACAAAGAGACTATGGACATCACATGACCTACACCAAAGTCAAGGGCAGGACAGAAACAGGCTCTCCGAATAGATTCCCTTGTTCATGTGTGGTTCGGACAGACCAGTTCATCACTGGTGGTGAGTTCAGTCATCAACACTATCTGCAGTGCCTCTATTCACATTACTCTCTCCTAACACACACCATATGTTGCTGCTACTATTTATTTTTTTATCCTGCTGCTCTGCCACTTTGCCCCTTATTGTATGCATACAGCTTACAGTTGAAGTCGGAAGTTTACATACACTTAGGTTGGAGTCATTTTCAACCACTCCACAAATGAATTGTTAACAAACTATAGTTTTGGCAAGTCGGTTAGGACACCTACTTTGTGCATGACACAAGTAATGTTTCCAACAATTGTTTGCAGACAGATTATTTCACTGTATCACAATTCCAGTGGGTCAGAAGTTTACATACACTAAGTTGACTGTGCCTTTAAACAGCTTGGAAAATTCCAGAAAAGTATGTCATGGCTTTAGAAGGTGTACCTGTGGATGTATTTCAAGGCCTACCTTCAAACTCAGTGCCTGTTTACGTGACATCATGGGGAAATCGAAAGAAATCAGCCAACCTCAGAAAAAGAATTGTAGACCTCCACAAGTCTGGTTCATCCTTGGGAGCAATTTATAAACGCCTGAAGGTACCACGTTCATCTGTACAAACAATAGTACGCAAGTATAAACACCATGGGACCACGCAGCCATCATACCGCTCAGGAAGGAGACGCGTTCTGTCTCCTAGAGATGTACTTTGGTGCGAAAAGTGCAAATCAATTCCAGAACACCAGCAAAGGACCTTGTGAAGATGCTGGAGGAAACAGGTACAAAAGTATCTATATCCACAGTATAACGAGTCCTATATCGAGAGTTGCACCCCTTCTGAAAAAACCTACACTCGATCCCTCCGATGTCAACAACTACAGACCAGTATCCCTTCTTTCTTTTCTCTCCAAAACTCTTGAACGTGCCGTCCTTGGCCAGCTCTCCCGCTATCTCTCTCAGAATGACCTTCTTGATCCAAATCAGTCAGGTTTCAAGACTAGTCATTCAACTGAGACTGCTCTTCTCTGCATCACGGAGGCGCTTCGCACTGCTAAAGCTAACTCTCTCTCCTCTGCTCTCATCCTTCTAGACCTATCGGCTGCCTTCGATACTGTGAACCATCAGATCCTCCTCTCCACCCTCTCCGAGTTGGGCATCTCCGGCGCGGCCCACGCTTGGATTGCGTCCTACCTGACAGGTCGCTCCTACCAGGTGGCGTGGCGAGAATCTGTCTCCTCGCCACGCGCTCTCACCACTGGTGTCCCCCAGGGCTCTGTTCTAGGCCCTCTCCTATTCTCGCTATACACCAAGTCACTTGGCTCTGTCATAACCTCACATGGTCTCTCCTATCATTGCTATGCAGACGACACACAATTAATCTTCTCCTTTCCCCCTTCTGATGACCAGGTGGCGAATCGCATCTCTGCATGTCTGGCAGACATATCAGTGTGGATGACGGATCACCACCTCAAGCTGAACCTCGGCAAGACGGAGCTGCTCTTCCTCCCGGGGAAGGACTGCCCGTTCCATGATCTCGCCATCACGGTTGACAACTCCATTGTGTCCTCCTCCCAGAGCGCTAAGAACCTTGGCGTGATCCTGGACAACACCCTGTCGTTCTCAACCAACATCATGGCGGTGGCCCGTTCCTGTAGGTTCATGCTCTACAACATCCGCAGAGTACGACCCTGCCTCACACAGGAAGCGGCGCAGGTCCTAATCCAGGCACTTGTCATCTCCCGTCTGGATTACTGCAACTCGCTGTTGGCTGGGCTCCCTGCCTGTGCCATTAAACCCCTACAACTCATCCAGAACGCCGCAGCCCGTCTGGTGTTCAACCTTCCCAAGTTCTCTCACGTCACCCCGCTCCTCCGCTCTCTCCACTGGCTTCCAGTTGAAGCTCGCATCCGCTACAAGACCATGGTGCTTGCCTACGGAGCTGTGAGGGGAACGGCACCGCAGTACCTCCAGGCTCTGATCAGGCCCTACACCCAAGCAAGGGCACTGCGTTCATCCACCTCTGGCCTGCTCGCCTCCCTACCATTGAGGAAGTACAGTTCCCGCTCAGCCCAGTCAAAACTGTTCGCTGCTCTGGCCCCCCAATGGTGGAACAAACTCCCTCACGACGCCAGGACAGCGGAGTCAATCACCACCTTCCGGAGACACCTGAAACCCCACCTCTTCAAGGAATACCTAGGATAGGATAAGTAATCCTTCTCACCCCCCCCTTAATGATTTAGATGCACTATTGTAAAGTGGCTGTTCCACTGGATGTCAGAAGGTGAATTCACCAATTTGTAAGTCGCTCTGGATAAGAGCGTCTGCTAAATGACTTAAATGTAAATGTATATCGACATAACCTGAAAGGCCGCTCAGCAAGGAAGAAGCCACTGCTCCAAAACCACCATAAAAAAGTCAGACTACGGTTTGCAACTGCACATGGGGACGAAGATCATACGTTTTGGAGAAATGTCCTCTGGTCTGATGAAACAAAAATTGAAATGTTATAATTTATATGGATATATTGAAGCAACATCTCAAGACATCCGTCAGAAAGTTAAAGCTTGGTCACAAATGGGTCTTCCAAATGAAAAATGACCCCAAGCATAGGCTTAAGGACAACAAAGTCAGGGTATTGGAGTGGCCATCACAAAGCTCTGACCTCAATCCTATAGAAAACTTGTGGGCAGAACTGAAAAAGCATGTGCGAGCAAGGAGCCCTACAAACCTGACTCAGTTACACCAGCTCTGTCAGGAGGAATGGGCCAAAATTCCCCTAACTTATTGTGGGAAGCTTGTGGAAGGCTACCCGAAACGTTTGACCCAAGTTAAGCCATTTAAAGGCAATGCTACCAAATACTAATTGAGTGTATGTAAACTTCTGACCCACTGGGAATGTGATGAAAGAAATAAAAGCTTAAATAAATAATTCACTCTACTATTGTTCTGACATTTCACATTCTTAAAATAAAGTGGTGATCCTAAACTGACCTAAGACGGGGCATTTTTACTAGGATTAAATGTCAGGATTGTGAAAAACTGAGTTTAAATGAATTTGGCTAAGGTGTATGTAAACTTCTGACTTCAACTGTAACTACCCCATCACCAGTATCATTGATATTGATATTGCTATTGTATACACAGTATATTACTTTGTTCTCTCTCTCGAGAATTGACACCATCTATTTTTGATAGTATGCAAGTAACCATTTCGCTGTAGAGACACCCACTTAGCAAGAGTCTGGGTAAGTGTCATTTAATATTTGGACACTTTCTGTTTGCCGTATTTTAGGCTTCTACGTTTACCACTTTTGGTCGTAATCTTTACTACACTACTCACTGTTTAGCACATGACCTCACATGTGAATCCTTAAAGAGATGGGTGGGGCTGGTTTAAGGGGATGTGAACAATGCTGAATTGGTGTAGACAAAGAAGAGCTCTCCACTAGGTACCACAGCATTCAAGGGACATTTTCTCGAAAAATACTTTCCCCATTCTTCCTCAACTGTAGTGTATGACATACCATTTTATGGCTGTGTCTCTGATTTTATCCAATGTAAAAAAAAAATCCTACATAAGACCGAATCAAGGCGGTCGGTAAAAAATAGCATACCAGTATCCTGTTACAGATGCAACTATTTGCAAGCTTTACATAATAACTCCAGACCTCCAATTGGAGTGATTCTTCTGTGCTGCTGTGAGTAACCTCAGGAGGACAGAGGAGAGTACAGGGAACAGTTTGCCCAACTTTATCTCAGACTAGCCCTCCACAAAAAGGCCTGCAGGACAGAGAGAAGATCTCATCATAACTTAGACCCAGTCAAAACTTCACAGCTTCTCAGGGAAGCCATATGCTCTTTTGTAAACCATTAACATATGAATGACAAACCTAATGAAAACGTATATTATGCCTGTGTAGTAACAGTTTATTGCACTAGTAACAACACTCAAACATTCAGTGTGTGAGCATTAAAATACAGGGAATTGCTCTGTTCAGGCATGATAAATTACACACACTAGCTGGTGTGATTTCCCAAGAGCTTTTGCTGTCCTATGTGAAATGATCCTCTGCTTTATCACACAGGCAGAGATCAGAGAGGTCTGCACTCTACTAGCTGGCCTGAACTACATGTATTGATTGGCCAGGCCTTGCTACCAGGTGATTAGTGAGTCTGCCAACAGCCCCAAGCATTTTACCTTGGCAAACTAAATTGGAACTACTGTGGCTTTATATCAGAAATACAAGATAGTCGACACAGAGGGAGGACAGCATGGTAACCATGGAAACATGACAAGCAAGAGAGTGTATGTCACATGACCAACATTTGATAAAAGTTCCCCCTGTGGCCAAGATGCACTGTACTCATGCCTGGAGTAGTAACACGTGCTGCTGAAGAACAAGGAGTTTGTCTCAAATCAACATCACTTTTCAAGAATGATGTGATGAAATATTAAAACGCATCATTAGCCTCAGGTCCTTCCTACACTGTGATATTATTCCAAAATGAACACGTCCATCAGTTACTCTGCGCTAACGTCTGTCCTCATATAACCTGTTTAAATATGCCCATGCCCATGTGCAGATGGAGATTTGGATCAACACAAAGCCATAAACCATCCCCACTGAAACTGAAGTGTAGCCACGGGCGTGTTCAGTAGGCAGGAAATGTGAAACCATTTAGAACACACATTTGGTTGCAAAAACGCTTAACTACGTTGTGCTGAACACAACAAATATTTGTTTAAACTGTGTCCCCTATTTCACACAGCAGATCTCTGTAGTCGAGGAACAGCCAACCCCTAGAGGTGCTCAGGCTGAGGCTGATGATGTTGTTGACAGGCAGGTCCATCTCACAGCAAGTCCTGGAATTCCCAGTGGACCCTTAGCATGTAATGAGCATCTATTTCCAATAAAGACAAGCCTAGAATAACAAATTTGTCCTATCTGGGCTAATTCAGTCTAATCACGTCTGACATGGAATTATGTACGTGTCTGAAATAGCACCTTATTCCCTATATAATGTACCATATTTCCTATATAGTACCTTATTCCATCTATAGTGCAATACTTTTGACCAGAGTCCCATTGGGTCCCATTTCAGACACAAACCATGAGAACTCAAGTAACGCATCAACATGTGGTCATTCTGTATTGTCACAAGCAAGACTATACACTGAGAAAAAATATTTCCAAAAGGGTTCTTTGGCTGTCCCCATAGGATAACCCTTTTTGGTTCCAGGTAGAACCATTTTGGGTTCCATGTAGAGCCATCTGTGGAAATGGTTCTACATGGAACCCAAAAGGGTTCTACCCGGAACCAAAAACAGTTCTTCCAATACCCACACCAGTATACCACTTGAAAAAAGCAATGTACTGGTAATGCATTCTAATTTGAAGTGTTATGCAGGTGTGGATATTGGAACATGCCTGTTCCACAGGCGTATGTCCTTCTCTGGTTCTATTCAGTTCAATTAAATACAGATTTATATATCCCATCAGGGGCAATTACAGAGCCGTGGAGGAGAAGCAGAGAGAGCAACAGGTGTACCAGGCAGCAAGTTGGTCATTATAACCACCACATCCTCATTATAATCATAATGTACACTCACATTAGTCCTTTGTTGTGTGATCCATTGGGCAAAAGTACAGTACCAAATCATAATTGGTTTACGAGGACATTAGCTACTGATTGTTATTGTATTAGGATGATTTCTAGTATTAATATGTTAGATCAATAACAACATTCCCTGTCCTTTCTACAGGATGTGGCTGACATTATGGTCATAAAGAGGAGTCTGTAAGTGCATACCAAAACTTCCTCTACCAGCACCAGACCAATAAAGACTGAACAATAAATCAGCAGAATACAAACATCACAGCACAATCATACCTTGAGCTAATATCTTACTGAAAGTTTAAAGGATGTCACGCTGCTTGCTTAGGAAGTCCCACTTCCTCCTGACTCGAACACCGAAGCTCCAACCCAGGCCCTCTGCCTTGCTAGAACAAGTGACCGCTCTCCTGAAGCTTCTTACCAGTCTGGGTCTCACGAAAAGCTAGCTATTCGCTGGAGCGGGTGAGGACACTTCAGGCTTACGATTAAGATTCACACATCCCTATGTGCAACATTCATCCCTCAAACTTCATTAACAGTGAACCCAGCATTGAACTGAGTGCAACTGTAGATCTAGGTCACAGCACCACTGTAAATATATGACCGCACATTACTTACTTAGAGAGCACTGCTTCCTCCTGATTCGGCGCACACCGACGCTTGAACCTAGGACCTCTGCTTCGCTAACACAAGTTACCACCCTCCTTGACAATGTACCAACCATTCGAGTTATCCAAATAGGATAGCTCCATCGGTGACATTTCAAGCAAGCTGTGGAGTGAGTTTACGGTGCGTTCTTAAGTCTGTTACAAAAGCACTACTGTAAGTTGCCAATGAGTATTGAGATCCACTTCATGTCTGGTTAATTTCAGCAGTCTTTCCTTTCTAAATAGTCATTTGGGGATTGTGTGTGTAGGAGACAAAGTCTGAATCAATTCATAGCTCAATGCCAGCCAAGCTATTCATTCATAGACTAATGCCACAGGAGATGAAGACTGGCAGCTCTGTGGTACCCAACTTTTGTCACCGGAGGGCATTGCTTGGTCCACTAAGAGAGACTGAGGACATGGTTTGGCCCACTGAGAAGCTCCAATATGCATCGGCATATTTTCTTTTCCTCTTTGTTTGACTTCTTAAACTTCTTAAACTTCTTAACCTACGTAGTACTCTTGTGCTAAACTCCCAAACAGTACTTATTCCACCACCAGTTGAACATAATTTAATGCATACTCCAATATCGGACAATGATAAAAATATAGCCTAATACCACCCAGAATAAAAAATACGTTAGAATAATGTCCCCAACGAGGATATGCTACTATGTTTATTTTTTTTAAGCTAGAAAATACATTACTGTTATTGATATTACTCGCTCAACAATATGCAAAATCCTTTCCAAAATCTTGCACCTGTTAATCGCATTGGTCTCCATGCAGAACTCTTGTCCACTGGCTAACCTACGGTCCACACCACAGCACCATGCACTTCCCATTAAGTAAGCTACTGTAAAGATGTTCAATAGGATAACTGTATTTAGAAGGCGTTAATAGGATACATACAAATGCAGGCTACTTAGGATACATACAATCTAGGCTACTTCCCTCAGACACCAAACACAGGAAAGCCTATTGTACAATTGCAAATAGCACAACATTTTGTAATTATTTGCACAGATAAATAAGCGTACTGAGAAAATATAATAGTGCATTTCAAACAATACTTTTAAAAAAACAATTAGATCCACCAAGGCTTAGCCTATACATTATTCAAAAACTCGAAATGCATTGGTAGTGCCGCAATGAACAGGCTATATTGCACTATACAGTAGACTAATTAAGCCACAAACGCCAATAATTAGCGATATACTAAAGATATGATTTTACCTTAGCCAGGCCCCTTGAAATAGGCTGTTCGCGGTCTTTGGTGAGAGTCGCTAGGTTTCTCGGCAGTAACTCTCTCAGTGCTTTGAAGAACCAAGCGCTTGGTTACTGACCAATCCGAAAGTAAGGCTGCTGTAGCGCGAAAGAGGCACTGCTCACATCTGGCGTTAGAGACGGGAGGGCACGGCGGTTACGGTCTTTATAGGGCTCAGTGCCACAGACCGACAGATACTGAGAAACCCTACTTTCATTATAAGAATGCTGGTTTCGCTAGTGCCTTATTTTGTCAGCATATCTTCTTGAGCTATATCATCATTCAGAGTAATTTCATTCCCCTTCCCAGTACATTTACAACCCTAGCCTGTGTGTCTATTCATGCGATTAATGTTAGAAACAACCCTCTGGTAATATTTAAACTTGAGTCAGTTGCACGGTATGGGTGGGTCTAGCTCTTATTCAGCAGTGGCTGTATGGTTAAAGGATAAGGTATTTTTCATGTAAAGGTACCAAAGAGAACCAAGTTTATATGAGTATATCAAATTGTGTCAAATTAAAGTGAAGTGTCTATATTTTTGTGAAATGAAGGCCTGGATACGTTTGCTTATTCTTAATATTTAGGATAAAAATGGTTGACAAAGGCTTTGATTTCTGGGTCTAAAAAACGACTAGAAAATGTATTCAAAAGTATTAGAAACACAATGTTTAACTAAAGGCCCCTGAAAACGAATATTAACATTTATATTCAATTTTGCATTAATGATTTGCCTTCATAATAGTCACAAACCACGTTGCAGTAGAGCATAGTCCAGCACTGTAGAGTATAGTTCAGCACAGTAGAGCATAGTCCAGCACTGTAGAGTATAGTTCAGCACAGTAGAGCATAGTTCAGCACAGTAGAGCATAGTCCAGCACAGTAGAGTATAGTTCAGCACAGTAGAGCATAGTCCAGCACTGTAGAGTATAGTTCAGCACAGTAGAGCATAGTCCAGCACAGTAGAGTATAGTATAGTTCAGCACAGTAGAGCATAGTCCAGCACTGTAGAGTATAGTTCAGCACAGTAGAGCATAGTTCAGCACAGTAGAGCATAGTCCAGCACTGTAGAGTATAGTTCAGCACAGTAGAGCATAGTTCAGCACAGTAGAGCATAGTCCAGCACAGTAGAGTATAGTTCAGCACAGTAGAGCATAGTCCAGCACTGTAGAGTATAGTTCAGCACAGTAGAGCATAGTCCAGCACAGTAGAGTATAGTTCAGCACAGTAGAGCATAGTCCAGCACAGTAGAGTATAGTTCAGCACAGTAGAGCATAGTCCAGCACAGTAGAGTATAGTTCAGCACAGTAGAGCATAGTCCAGCACAGTAGAGCATAGTTCAGCACAGTAGAGCATAGTTCAGCACAGTAGAGTATAGTATAGTTCAGCACAGTAGAGCATAGTTCAGCACAGTAGAGCATAGTTCAGCACAGTAGAGCATAGTCCAGCACAGTAGAGTATAGTTCAGCACAGTAGAGCATAGTTCAGCACAGTAGAGCATAGTCCAGCACAGTAGAGCATAGTCCAGCACAGTAGAGTATAGTCCAGCACAGTAGAGCATAGTCCAGCACAGTAGAGCATAGTCCAGCACAGTAGAGCATAGTCCAGCACAGTAGAGTATAGTTCAGCACAGTAGAGTATAGTCCAGCACAGTATAGTCCAGCACAGTAGAGCATAGTCCAGCACAGTAGAGTATAGTCCAGCACAGTAGAGTATAGTCCAGCACAGTAGAGTATAGTTCAGCACAGTAGAGCATAGTCCAGCACAGTAGAGTATAGTCCAGCACAGTAGAGTATAGTCCAGCACAGTAGAGTATAGTTCAGCACAGTAGAGCATAGTCCAGCACAGTAGAGCATAGTCCAGCACAGTAGAGCATAGTCCAGCACAGTAGAGTATAGTCCAGCACAGTAGAGTATAGTTCAGCACAGTAGAGCATAGTCCAGCACAGTAGAGCATAGTCCAGCACAGTAGAGTATAGTTCAGCACAGTAGAGTATAGTCCAGCACAGTAGAGTATAGTTCAGCACAGTAGAGTATAGTCCAGCACAGTAGAGTATAGTTCAGCACAGTAGAGTATAGTTCAGCACAGTAGAGCATAGTCCAGCACAGTAGAGTATAGTTCAGCACAGTAGAGCATAGTTCAGCACAGTAGAGTATAGTCCAGCACAGTAGAGTATAGTTCAGCACAGTAGAGCATAGTCCAGCACAGTAGAGCATATTTCAGCACAGTAGAGCATAGTCCAGCACAGTAGAGCATAGTCCAGCACAGTAGAGCATAGTTCAGCACAGTAGAGCATAGTCCAGCACAGTAGAGTATAGTCCAGCACTGTAGAGTATAGTTCAGTGCATTACAGTTCAGTACAGTAGAACACACATGAGTAGTGTACAGTATGTAATATTCAACTTAACTACACTCTTTACTGTGCTCTACCGTACTGAACTCTACGGTAATGTACTGTGCTGTGATGTCCAAACTTGTGAAATATAGACATATATGATTGGTACAGATTTAGTCTGGCTTGGACCAACCAAATTTGGTCTTGTTTGGGGATCGAGCTCATTATAATAATAGCTTGTGTGTAGAATAATACCCAAACAAATATAACGAAGGGAGGGACATTCATAATTATTCATTTCTATAGAGTACAGATCAACGACCCATAATGTCCCGTTACCAGGTTTTACTGTCATTCTGTTATGAAACGTTGCATCTGCACTGTTACTCAAATAAAATGTGTTTTAGTAACATTTTCAGTGACAATTGTTAGACTACTACATATAGTGTGTAGTTTGATACACGGTAATAATCACTTTCACTTTAGAATGTATGCCAAGCAAGAGCCATTTGATTGCAAAGTGTAACTGCCCATAATACAATGACATGACAGTCATCTCTTAACAACCTGATGGTGACATATTACCATGACAATGGTCAAACCATAGTAACACAGAAACAGAAATGCACTACATGACCAGAAGTATGTGGACACCTGCTCGTCGAACATCTCATTCCAAAAGCATGGGGATTAATATGGAGTCGGTCTCCACGTTTGCTGCTATGACAGCCTCCACTCTTCTTGGAAGGCTTTCCACTAGATGAATGAACATTGCTGAGGGGACTTGCTTCCATTTAGCCACAAGACCATTAGAGGTTGGGCACTGATGTTGGGCGATTAGGCCTTGCTCGCAGTCGACATTCCAATTCATCCCAATGGTGTTTGATGGGGTTGAGGTCAAGGCTCTGTGCAGGCCTGTCAAGTTCTTCCACATCAATCTCAACAAGCCATTTATGTATGGATCTCGCTTTATGCACAGGGGCATTGCCATGCTGAAACAGGAAAGGGCTTTCCCCAAACTGTTGCCACAAAGTTGGAAGCACAGAAGCGTCTAGAATGTCATTGTATGCTGTAGAGTTAAGATTTCCCTTCACTAGAATTAAGGGGACTAGCCCGAACCATGAAAAACAGCCCCAGACCATTATTCCTCCTCCACCTAACGTTGGCACTATGCATTCAGGCAGGTAGTGTTCTCCTGGCATCCGCCAATCCCAGATTTGTCTGTCGGACTGCCAGATGGTGAAGCGTGAGTCATCACTCCAGAGAACGCGTTTCCACTGCTCCAGAGTCCAATGGCGGCGAGCTTTACACCACTCCAGAAGATGCTTGACATGGTGCATGATGATCTTAGGCTTGTGTGCGGCTGCTTGGCCATGGAAACCCATTTCATGAAGCTCCCGACAAACAGTTATTGTGCTGACGTTGCTTCCAAAGGCAGTTTGGAACTCTGTAGTGAGTGTTGCAACCGAGGGCCGGTGATTTTTACGTTCTTCAGTACTCACCGGTCCCGTTATGTGAGATTGTGCGACCTACCACTTTGCGACGGAGCTGCTGCTGCTCCTAGATTTTTCCACTTCAAAGTAACAGCACTTACAGTTGACCGGGGCAGCTCTAGCAGGGCAGAAATTTGACTAACTGACTTGGAAAGGTGGCATCCTATGACAGTGCCATGTTGAAAGTCACTGAGCTCTTCAGTAAGGCCATTCTACTGCCAATGTTTGTCTATGGAGACTGCATGTGTGCTAAATTTTACATCTGTCAGAAACAGGTGTGGCTAAAATAGGCAAATACACTAATTTCAAGGGGTGTCCACATTCTTTGTAGGTCTACACTACATATACAAAAGTGAGTCAGGAGAAACGTAATTTTACAAATCTTTATTTAAAAAGGTTTCCATTGTTTTTGGACAGAAAAGGTCTATGTATCTACATTAAGCTATGAAAACATTTGCAATATTTTCATTTCAGTATCTGTGCACGTTGGTAGGTGTGTCTTTTAGAACTCCAGTCATTTTTTAGTAGTGTTTGGTCATGATTATCAAAATCAAATCTCTAACCTACTGTACATTACACACAGAAACTGTGCACCAGTTAGACAAGACCTTAGACACCTGTACACATGGTGATGGCACACATTGTGCATAGGTGTGTATGTGTGCACCCACACACACACACAAACACGTGTGAGATTCAATGCAAAACAGATGATATTTCTCTTGGGAATGCCAACCATACCAACCTTTCATCAATCTGAAGAGAACAGCTGTGGAAGGGAAATTTGATTTAGTAGAGAAAAGTGCCAAATATGGTCAATTTTCATGCTCTATATAGTGATCTAATGCATTGTTACACTGTAACAGGCAGACTAATCATCCACCTAATACAGGAGTCTAATTAGAATTTTATCCACTGACTTTTTACGAATACAGAAAACGCATCGATACTTTTTAAATTAATGAGCTTGTGCACAATTCAAACACCACCAACCTTACAATGAAACACACACTGTTCACTTCACAACAAACACATTTAGGTGAGAAAAAAAAAAACATGCAGACAAAGTGTAGTTTTATCATCGAGGGGAACATAAATACATCGAGTCTTATTGCCATTTTATAGCTGGGTAGCAGACAGTATCTAAAAAAAACAACTTACATTTAACACTATCAAGAACTCAAAATGAAAAAGACAAACTCTTAACCCTTGGTCGACAATGTACTCGTTTTCTGTAGTAAAAATGTATCCAGTGTTCAGACTCATTATCTACTTCATTGTATAGTGCTTTTTGGAATGATTTTGGAAAATAATATTCATCATATGCATATAGAAAACATCAAAACTGACAGTGTTCTACTGTATATAGCAGGGCTCTCCAACCGTCCTGTACGTTTTCACTTCAACCACAATCTAGTGCACCAGATTCTAATAATTAGCTGAATCAGGTTAGTTACAACTGGAGTTGGAGTGAAAACCTACATGAAGGTATCTCTCCGGGAACAGGGTTGGAGAGCTCTGGTATAGACACTAGTTTCTGGGGGCATTCACGGTGGTCAGTCATGGACAGTACGAAATATTTCACCGTTTTATTTCTCAACCTGACCAATCTCTAACTCTCATCTTCATCTGTTTTAATCATCATGTCACCATTTCCATCGTTGTCCATATTTTATTTTTAAACTCACTTTCGCTCCATCTCCATCACTTTCTCAATCCTCCTTCACTCCTTTCATTTAAAAAGTATCCCCCCTCTTGCTACAAAATCCCTGCCTTTTCTCTTTTCGGAAGTTGGTCAGTGCGGTGCTCTCTCCCTCTACTTTCTCGTCCTGCCTCGCGTGCACAAGGACAGATATGGGATGAATTACATGCTCCCCACAAGCCAGTTTCACAAAGCCCATAGTTTGGTCACCCACAGGCCACAACAGAAAACAGTATGTTCGAAGTTGGAGCAGACCTTTTTCCAGTAATGTGTCACTCCGAGGCTGTGTTGAGACAATCAAACACTGTCTGTCCTTAAGCTCCTAAAGATGGAGGACAGAAATTACCATGCAATTACTCTGGGAGTGGTTCTTTTCTCCTTCCCCAAAATGTTTGTTTTTCAGATTCAGAATATAACTTCTTGGACGAGGCCAAGGTTGTATATACAGTGCACAGAGAGCTGAGGGGAATCAGTGGTGTCCAATAGAAAAATATTAAAATACATTCGTCGCTCCCTAGTGCCTTTTGTCTCCCTCAAAGCATTCATGTGCTAATGTAACTGCGGTACTGGTGGTCCCTTGGTCATGCAAATCAAATCAACCATATGTTTTGCCAGCTGGGTACAGGCCCCTGTGATGTGTTGAGGTGGTCTCTGTGTGGCAGCATCTCCTTTATGAAGCTTTAAATCCGCAGTAGGAGGAAACAGCGCCACTGGCCGCCACACCAACACCGTTATTGTTTTTGATGCCGAGCTGAGAAGACGTTGCGCAGCATGGTAAAAAAACAAACAAGCAGTACATATTTTGCTCTCCTGTCGTGCGTGTAATGATGTCTGAGGGGAAAAACAGTGTTCGTTGTGTGCAGTAACTTCTTTGTTGTTGGCTGTTTCACCATTAAAGATTACAGTTAGGAAGTTTCAAACAGTCCGAATCACAAAGGATATATCCAGTACAGTAAGGACCAGCCGAGGAGTGCCAGACAAGACCAGGCCAGACATCATGTGGTTTAGCAGGAAGAACAGTGTTTGTACAGTACTGAGGCTGTGGTCTGTAACTACACTAACGCCTCCTAGACACAGCCATATTCATACCACACAGTCTGGGGGTCGTTATTGGGGTCTGGGGAGGCAGGGGTGCTCGTGGGGGGCTCCTCTGTGCCACAGCTCAGCCCCCCTCCTCCTCCCACCTCCGGTTTCTTCAGTAACGGGGAGTCCGCCTGTAGCCGCACCTCCCTGCGCTGCACCTCTTCCTCCTGTGCCTCCTCCAGTCTCAGAGCCGGCACTGCCCTGACTGGCGTCACCATGGCAACCTCCCCACGATGGTTCTTCTGATTCTGCTGGGGGTTGGGTCGTCCCTGTTGCTGTCCGGTGCTGGGTCCGTTGTTCCTGGGGGTGGAGCCTGGTGTTGTTCTTCCTCCGTATCGCTCGGGCTGCAAGGATAGGGAGGAGGAGTGGTGCTGGGGAAGGGTCAGGCTGAGTGGTTCCTCTTTGGGTGGAGCCAGAGGCAGCCTGCGGGGGTCTATGTCCGAGGGTCCTGCTAGCCTGGCAGAGTGGGGGCGCTCTCTGGCCATGGTTCCAGCCCCAGGCCTCCTGACCACCCCATCCACACTTCCACCACCTCCACTCTGGCTGGGTGAGCCACCTGCCTCCCTGTCTGTCCGGTAGCTATCTGGACCGTTTGAGCGCAGCAGGTCAGCAGAGGCCAGGCTGAAGGTCCGAGACAGACTGCTGCTGCCCAGACCACCTCCACGGGGTGCAGGAGGTCCCAGGGGTGAGGGCCATCCCCCTGTCCCTAACCCGTTGCTGGCCCGGTTGGGTAGGGTCTGGGACTGAGGTGTGGAGGTGGATCCCTCAGGGAGCTGGACGATGGGCCTGACGCTCTGGCCTGGTTTGGAGTTCCTGCCTGGCACCTCGCCGGCCCGTTGGAGGTCTGTGTCTCTCTTCACGGTGGGCGTGACATAGCTGGTTGGGGTCTTGGCTCCATCTCTCAGAGCGGGCCGGCCAGAGGTGGATCTCTCCCGCTCTCCTGTTCTGCTGAAGTATTCCTCCATCAGGTCCTCCCGACTGCCTGTCTGCACCTGAGGGGAGGGATGAGGGAGACGGACACACAGCACTTAGATGAATCAAGGAAGTAGACTTCAACACCAAACCCTTATCACACAAACCCCCATCCAAAGCTATTATTGTCCATGTTCAACTACCTGGATTACTGTACAGACACAACATGGGACTCAGGACTGATCCAATCAGTGAAGTGCTTGTTTAGATTGTCTATTGTTAAACAGTATAAAGATTCCTGGAAATATGACCCATGGGTCTGTCTGCCTGCCTATGCCTCTATGATGCAGATTCATTAGGGAATGTGTTTACAACACCAGGGACCATACACATCTCACTGCAGCACTATATAAATGATATTACATTAATGGAAAGACAAGCAGAGCGGCCCGCTGCTCGCAAGGCTAACAGCCAACGACATGAGAAAACAAAGCTAATCTAATGAGGAAGAAGAAATGCCTTTATAAACAAAGAGAAGTATTGATTTGGTCTCATCTACTTGCACCATTAAAAATAGAGGGACTATGGGAGGTAACACCACTGCTCAGATGTTGATTGATACAGCACTTTGGGATGCAGGTAAATGTGAGTGTTTAGGCATGAACATCTCTCAATCATATTTAGTCAGGTTTGTAGGCAAAAACTTTAGGTGTGTTAGCCCATTTTACACCGATTTAGGTGGTTAGTCAGGGAAGCGAGAATCAGATTGATCTCTACATTCTTTAAAACAGAGGTAGGAAGAGAACAAGAGACATGGCGAAAAAGAGCAAGAAAGAAAAATGTACATTGTGTGGTGTTGAACCCCCCCTGTTGCCACAGTATGCCCACTAAGTGATGACCATTTTATTTACTGTGTGAGTTAGGAAGTGAGGTGAATGGAGAGTGTGTAGATGTGCACATCCTAACATTTCATCTACAAAAGCCTGTCAAGTGAGGTGAATGACCAAAAACTAACAGTGCCACCCATCCATCATCCTGGCCTGGTGGCACCAATACAGAGCCTCAGTCAGAAGAGTTCTCCTGCAGAGGGGCTGGAGAGAGGGAAGCTGTGCTTTATGTAGCATCACTTCAATTGAAGCTACAACGCCTTCCCAAACCTTTCATCCATTTCTCTATGACACTATATGCTTATAGCTGGTTGGGAAAATTAACTCAGAATGTGTCATATTAAACTAGAAGCTATATCCACGATTCCATCCATGCCAAACCACCATACATCACTTTATGGCATAGAATGTGCAAGTTCGTACAGTGGTTGATGTACAGTGCATTCAGAAATTATTCAGGCCCCTTGACTTTTTCCACATTTTGTAACATTAAAAATAATGACAAAGTGAAAACCGGTTTTAGATTATCTTTGCAAATGTATTAAAAATAAAAAAAACAGAAATACCTTATTTACATAAGTATTCAGACCCTTTGCTATGAGACTCAAAACTGAGCTCAGGTGCATCCTGTTTCCATTGATCATCATTGAGATGTTTCTACAACTTGATTGGAGTCCATCTGTGGTCAATTCAATTGATTGGACATGATTTGGAAAGGCACACACCAGTCTATATAAGGTTCCACAGTTGACAGTGCATGTCAGAGCAAAAACCAAGCCATGAGATTGAAGGAACTGTCCGAAAGAGCTCCAAGGCAGGAATGTGTAGAGGCACAGATCTGGGGAAGGGTGCCAAAAAATGTCTGCAGCATTGAAGGTCCACAAGAACACAGTGACCGCCATCATTCTTGAATGGAAGAAGTTTGGAACCACCAAGACTCTCCCTAGAGCTGGCCGTCCAGCCAAATGGAGCAATTGGGGGAGAAGGGCCTTGGTCAGGGAGGTGACCAAGAACCCAATGGTTAATCTGACAGTGCTCCAGAGTTCCTCTGTGGAGATAAAATAACTTTCCAGAGGGACAACTATCTCTTCAGCACTCTACCAATCAGGCCTTTATAGTAGAATGGCCAGGTGGAAGCCACTCCTCTGTAAAAGGCACACGACTGCCCAATTGGAGTTTGCCAAAAGGCACCTAAATGACTCAGACCGTGAGAAACAAGATTCTCTGGTTTAATTGAAAACTTTAGCTTGAATGCCAAGCATCATGTCTGGAAGAAACCTGGCACCATCCCTACAGGGAAGCATGGTGGTGACAGCATCATGCTGTAGGGATATTTTTCAGCAGCAGGGACTGGGGGACCAGTCAGGATCGAGGGAAAGATGAATGGAGCGAAGTACAGAGAGATCCTTGATGAAAACCTGCTCCAGAGCATTCAGGACCTCAGACTGGGGCGACGGTTCACCTTCCAACAGACAACGACCTTAAGAACACAACCAAGACAATGCAGGAGTGGCTTCGGGACAAGTCTCTACGTCCTTGAGTGGCCCAGCCACAGCCCGGACTTGTACCCAATCTACCATCTCTGGAGAGACCTGAAAATAGCTGTGCAGCAACACTCCTCATCCAACCTGACAGTGCTTGAGAGGATCTGCAGAGAAGAATGGGAGAAACTCCCCAAATATAGGTGTGCCAAACTTGTAGCGTCACACCCAAGAAGACTCGAAGTACCTTTGGCAGCAATTACAGAATCAACAAAGTATTGAGAAAAGGGTCTGAATACCTAAATGTAATCAGTTTATTTTTTATACATTTAAAAAAAAACAGTTTTACTTCATCATTATGGGGTAGTTTGTATATAGAGAGAAAAACATCCACATCCCAAACCATTCATCCATCTCCCTATGACACATTATCCCTCTATTCTTACAGTCGGTGGTGAGAGGGTGTTGCTCTCCTCCAGGAACTCTTCCAAGGTGACCATATCGCTGCCAGGGGAGGAGGTTCGGTGGCGGCCCGGCCGGGGTGCACTCCTCTTGGTCGGGGTGTGTGTATGGGTGTCGTAGGGAACCGTGGAGCTCCGGGGGAGAGACAGGGAGTGGGAAACGTCTTGACTAACGCCCACTACGTCATCACTGGACAGGCTGGCAGAACGGCCCTGCAGGCGCTCCAGGGAATCTAGATGGACAGAGGGAGGTAGAGAGGTAAAGATAAACAATCAGGATAAGAGATACAGTATTGCTTTTTAGTCAACTAAACGCTGAAAATGACTTAAGTCCACAGTGGGGGACAGTACTAGAAAGCAGGCTAAAACAATGGCCTGAGATATGCCCAATATAATGACACATCTGGTATAGAAATCAGTTAAATATAAAATGGCATTTATTGAAGTAATTTGCAGGGTTTGCAGATAGGCATAATGTTGGTTGTACCTTTGCAGTTAACAGGGGAGTTGCTGCTGGAGGTGTTGTGGCTGAGCTCAGCAGAGCCTGGTCGATAACCTGCAGAGAAAGAGACAGAGGCGGGAAAGAGAGCAAGAAAGAATGAAACAGAGCGGGACAGAGAGTGAAAGGGAGCCCAAGGGTCCAGCAGCCGTCTGAACTTGTATTGATCAGCCTGGTCTTTTACCTGCGTTTCCATGGATACTGCTCCCAAACAGGGTGTCGGGGGAGTGAACCCGAGGGTCGTCCTCGTGGATAAAACCTGCAGAGCACAGAGGGAAGTGAGTTACTCCGCCACGTCATCACATATTGATAGAGAGATGAAGGTATGTGTGTTACGAGTCATTTGTCCCAACAGACAGGTAACCACACATGCTGATACTGTCCCACTTTACAATTACAACTGTGCACACTAAAGGGCAGTAGTGTTTAAGGATGATTAAGGGGATATTTCTAAGCTGTAGGAAAACCCCATGTTTATACACAGTAGATCAACTATAGATAATCCACTTCACTTCTACATACTGAATTAAAATGATGCTACTGATTAATATAATGTAACAACTGGCTCTGTACGATGATGTCGCCTTGAGCCACAAGGCTCCTTCCTGTAAGTGTTTGTTCCATCAACTGGAGAATAGATACACAAAGTTCTGAGATTGGACCACAAGGTTTCAAGGAAAGTAAACAAATGTTCCGACTGTGATTATTGATTAAGGATGGCAGAATTATTCCAAAACACTGATAACTGACCTCTTGGTAGACTAAGTGACGTGTCAATTTTCAGCACTGCGCTCTGGGAGATTAGGGATTTAAGTCACCTGTTGGTGTTATTCTGGAACACTAGATAGGTTTCCATCCAATTGGCGACAGATTTTCATGCAAATATTCTAAAACCTGCATTAAAAAAAATGCATGTTCTCTCACTGGAGGTACGCGTCTTTCAAACTGATTTATTGTGGATAAAATGGTGTGTGTGATAACGCAGTGCACATAAAAATCACTTTGGTGCTGAAGTTTCCATGCACCAAATTTAAAGCAGAAGTTCAATGCCGTGTCGACCCTCTCTACCGCACTTGCTGTCTCAAACTCTGAATGAATGCTTGGCTATGAAAAGCCAACTGACATTAACTTCTGACCTGTGGCAACCACTTATTATTTGACCCTGCTGGTCATCTATGAACATTTGAACATCTTGAAGAACGATCTGGCCTTAATGGCCATGTACTCTTATAATCTCCACCAGGCACAGCCAGAAGAGGACTGTCCATCCCTCAGAGCCTAGTTCCTCTAAGTTTCTTCCTAGCTTCCTGCCTTTTTAATGAGTTTTTCCTAGCCACCATGCTTCTACATCTGCATAGCTCACTCTTTGGGGTATTAGGCTGGGTTTCTGTATAAGCACTGTGACAATTGGTGACGTAAAAAAGGGCTTTATGAACACATTTGATTGATTGAATGGGGTTTCGTCACATTTTAAACTCTACCGATGGCTTTGTCACAAAAACTGTTGCTATAAATTGGAAACTTGCCCAATCTGGTTTTGGAGCATTCTCTCTAGACAACAAGTCGCTAATAAAGTGGACGGGATAGGTTATGAAGAGATATGGATAAGAGCAATATAATGTATTTGATCATTTGCAGCCAAGCATCGATCATCATGTCACCAGCATTCAAATAATACCCTTGATCTTTATTGTAAATTTGCATCAAGCTCATCACCATCCATCAGTTAACCACCATGAAGTTGAACTTATTTAATCTGCCTACAAACGCAACGCTTTTCCACATTGTGGTGGTAGTACAACATAGCATATCATCACGTGACTCCATATCGTGGGCATAAAGGACTTTCCACCGCATAATACATTTTACCGACTCAAAAACACCACACCATGTCAAACAAATTGTCTGTCAACATTTGACATTGTACAGACATCGTGTTTCCATCACACCCATCTTGATTTATTTAACGGAATGACTTTACTTAATTGTGAATGGAAACTTAAATGACTGACTTTAAGAAGAGACATAAGCAAACGTGTAGTTTCATAGAAAGAACATACTGCAGATCTACACTACATCATAACATCTTAACATTGAAGATGGCAGCTAGTCAGTAAATGGGCATTGGGGCCTACCGTACCTTTGGGTCTGCGTCCAGGCCTGGAGCTTGAGTTGGGTGTCAGGCCTGAAGTGGAGGTGTGGTTGGCGAGGGTGGAGTGAGCAGCACCCCCTAGCTCCACACCTCTTCTTCTGGCGTAGAGCTCTTCTGTGCCATTGACACTCTCACTGCTACCCCCTGGAATTCGGTACAGCTCCCTGCCTCGGGACACTCCACTGTCGTTTAGTGCTAGGGGAACAATAACAGAGCAGTTAGTATCTATGATGGTACCACATCCGTCCAAACAAACAACCCCATTCTCCACACAGCAGAGGCAGGTGAGCTGGAGGCTGCTGGACAGTGGACAGTTAGGGCAGGTAGACGCTAGAGTGCGTGCTAGAGCAGTGAAGCGCAAGTGTCAGCAAAAAGCTTTCAAAGGACACAAGTTGACTCCATTTGCACATTTGCTACAGTACACAATGATATACAATAGTCTCAACTAGCATTTCTTCAGTCAGACCACTTTCCAAATGGCAAGATACTGTACGCACATCAATGGTTTTTAGATGCATTTTGGACCTACCAATGTTTCTATCTGATCAGTCTTTTTTTTTTACCAAAGAATAAAAAGCTAAATCCCTTTATAGTAAGTCAGACTGAACCTTGGACTGCTGAGACAGAATAGAACACTGACAGTTCTACTATTCTATAGGAAGTGAAGGCTTTGAAGAAAGTGAAAGAAAGAGAGTGTGTGGGTAGCCTACAAAACAGTGGCGTCTCAGACAGCAGAGTGTCTGGTAGGCTACTGGCTCCGGGAGGGTCTTAGTCTTATTGCATTCCCTGCTCCCTCTCTCAGTCCAGCAATGGATTGGTCATTTATGCAAACATCACTGTGTTAGTAGTCGCAGACATCAATAGATCCAATAGAACAGCTATTCTGTATTTTTGCAAAGGGATAATGCGAATGGTGTGGAGGGAAACGAGGTGGACAGAGAGAGGCTAAAAATGCATGGCAGAGAGTGAGACAGATATGAGTACAGGATATGGAATAAAGGATAGGATGATGTTAGACTGTGGTGCGTGTTTGACAAGGAGAGTCAGAGTATGATGCAAGCGGGAGGCATTCGTATTATCAGCAACGTGACACAGGCTAACACAACGCAGCACAGACAGCATGTGCACACATCACTCCCCAAAGTGGCATTTCCTTTGCACGGGGATTAAAAGCACAACCCTTTAAACAGCAGTAAATACTGCAGATTGCCCCTGTAACAAGTTCTCCTCTCATCACCCCTCCAGCCATGTGCAACATGAGATTTATACCAGCTGCCAGACTAAGAGACACAGCAGACAGAGTAATTGCCTTCATTGGGCTGGTGTCATCGCTCTTCAGTTGCCCACTTTACATGATTAAACATCAGTTGACAGACACACAGATCTCATTTTCACAGAGAGAGGCAAAGCTGCTGGCTGCAGTAAGGGCTGGCTGCAGTAGGGGCGGGCTCTAATCCAAAACAGGGCTACTTACTGCAGGGTCAAGCCAGAGTCCAGAGGAGTGTGCAGGGTATGAGGCTAGAGGCCTCAAAAGGTTCAGTTCAGAGTTCAGTTTGTGTGTGTTGGTATGTGTGATAGTGTATGTTGTGATGGGAGGCACGTGTGCATTAAGAGGTCAGTTTTCTGTAAGTAAATTATGACAGAGGGCCAAAAAGTTAAGATGTTGCAGATTTAAAAAGGGGGGGGGGGGGTGAGTGAACATGAAGATGACGAAGATGGTGGTGGTGGTATTAGAACTGTCCAATGATGGGCAAGAGAGGCTCGGTGGTACAGGTGGAGATGTCAGAGGAGGACCAGAAGCGAAGTTGTCTAGAGAGAGAATGCCGTGAGAGAGGAGTCTTCATTTTCTCCTGGCTCTTACTCCTCAGAAAACCAAACCGCTTGGCTGCTGTGACAGGGAGTACCGCTGGCCGGGCTGAGGGTGCTGAATGATAGGGGATTATGTTATACACACAACGACAAAGAGAAGGGGGAGAAAGAGAGATGAGTGAGTGAAAGAAAGTAGTTAACTACATGCATTACATTAATGAACAGAGTCCAAAAATAGTCCAACAGAGAAGATGAAGAGTTGAAGTATTAAAATGTTTAGACATGCAATAGATCCTCAATGAAGTAGTAGATAATGAAGAACATGCAAGATGAGTTGGAGGGGGAGGAAATGTGAGATTGTGTGTAGCTCGAGCTCCCTCTTGTGGTAAATAGAACTGTATGGCCTTGACACCTTTCCTTATTCAGTTAAGAACAATCTTGGATGAGTAGACGAAAATACACTGCATTTTCCTTTAGTTCCCCAACCCACCCCCGTGTCAGTCTTACCTCTGCTGGAGTGGGTGGGGGTGGGGGTGAGGGTAGGGGAGTGCCCCTGTCCGTGGTGGTTCTCCTCCTGAGAATGGTTCCCCACAGAGTCCAGGCTGAGACGGGACTGGCGGGGGGGTAGAGGAGGGGGAGGCAGGGGGAGGTATGTCAGGGAAGTCCAGAGTGGGAGGATCAGGCAGGGGGATGTCTGGGGCACTCCGCACCCTCTCCCTCGAGCTGTCCTGTCTGTTCTTGGGCTTGATGAGTTTGGCCAAGGCCTTTGCCCCGGCCCAGTGGTTCTTCCTGACAGACAGGAAATCACAGTTTCACTCAGACATCCATCTATCCTCAGGCCATAGGTCATCTTCACTTGCGTCATATTTCTTTCCTGTCTATGTATGCTCTAGGGCCCACAAAGTAAGCTCTCCACAAGTGGCATAGCTAGGGTCAGGAGGGTTTACAGACCATGTGACCTGACCAGGAACAACTCAGGGACATAGGGCTTGCTAAATGCATCCATTTGTCATCCTATTCTATTGACTTAGATTAGCAAGTCAAACTGTAACAAAACTTACTTTTTAGGCGTTGGATCATAGAACTTGTACTGATCCATGATCTTCTCCTCCAGCTTCTCTTTCTGCCTCCGGAGTGAGTTCAACTTGTCACTGGAAACAGGATTTGTTCGATTTATTTATGACATTAAACAAATCAAATTCCAGTAGAAAATATCTCCCTCTATATACCCGCACACCCTACTCACATGTACTGTTTTTGCTCTTCGTGGTAGAGCTCCTTGCTCTCCATGGTTCTCTCCAGAAGGGTCTGGTTCTGTTGGCTCAACATCTGGATCTGACTCAGCAGGTGGTGGTTCTCCTCCTCCAGGTTCCCCTTCAGACGCGTCAGCAACTGGGACAGAACACACAATAGAGATGAACTGTTTTATCTTAGACATAGACAGTCCCTTGTGCAGTAGCTCATTGAGGTCCCGGTGTGGTCCTTCAGTCGTCTCTGTACCTCACAGTGGTTGTCCAGCTTGGTCATGGAGATGTCCAGGCCCTGGTGCTGCTCCTTCATTGAATCATATCTGGCCTGCCAGCGGTTCACCTCCAGCTGAGCTCCATTCAGACTAGTCTTCAGCTCCTTGGTCTGCACCTGCAGCCCATTATACTCCGCACGTAGCTGGGTATGTGTCTGGGTCAACCTTCAGGGGGTGTGGAGAGACGGTATGGAGAGAAATGAGTTCCTGGTGCTTTGCAAAACAAATTCATCTTCAAAATACCAATTGTAGGGTCAGCTAGTCAGTGTTGTAGTTAGTTAATTTTGTTAGATTTTTGTTGAGAGGTGAGTTTAGCCATACTTGTTTTTTCTGCCAACTTGGCAACAAAAGCCAGTTTAATCTAACTGTAGTGTTAAAAAAACATGGCCAAGTGTGTGTAGCTGGAGAAAGATAGTTAGAAACAGCCATTACAGTATGTAACCACCAGAGGGTGCCAGGGTCAGGCTGTTCTCTATGTGGTGCTTTGAAAAGCTGGAGTAGGTTGTCGGTGCTGTATTCAGAAGCTGCTGTGCTGACTGAGCTCACCTGTCCACTTCCCCCCTCAGGCTCTGGTTCTCCCCCAGGATCAGGGCGTTTTTGTGGATCTCCTCTCCTAGACTCTCCCTCTCCTTCTGGAGGGTGGACTCCAGCGCCTCCATGGCATCTTTCTGCTTCAGGAGCACTATGTACCTGCACACAGAGACCCAGACAGAAAAACTGAAACAAAGACTGGGTTAAAAGACAATTTCTCCTCGGAGGTCAAAGTTTTCCGACCCCTTGGATTTCATTTTTATTGTGGGATTAAAATGGATTTGTCATTTTTTTTGTCAACAATCTATACGCTATTGTCACAGTGGAAGAACATATGCATAAATAAAATAGTCATTGCATAAGTATTCAGCTCCCTGAGTCCATACATGTTAGAAACACCTTTGGCAGCAATTATAGCAGTGAGTCTTTTTGGGTAAGTCTCTAGAGCTTTGCTCACCTGGATTGTGAAATATTTGGCCATTATTCTTTTCAAAATTGTTCAAGATGTTGGGGATCATGACAGTAATTTCTATAGTATTTCAAGCGAATTTAAGTCAAAAGTGTAACTTGGCCATTTAGGAACAGACACAGTCTTCTTGGTAAGCAAACTCAAGTGTTGATGTGGCCATGTATTGTAAGTTATTGTACTGCTGAAAGGTGTCCTCTCCCAGTGTCTGGTGTAAAGCAGGTTTTGCACCAGGATTTTCCTGTGCTTAGCACTATCCCTTTCTTTTAATTCTGAAGAACTCCTCAGTATTTGCTTATGTCAAGCACACTCGTACCATGATGCAGCCACCACCATGCTTGAAAATAAGGAGGCAGTTAAATGACAAATACATTTTATTCCCACTTTGTAACAAAATGTGGGGGAAAATCCAAGGGGTCTGAATACTTTTGCAAGGCACTGTATGGTGCCTAATTAACTGTCCCCAGGTTTTGTATTGTGTTACATCTACAAATAGGCCATGGCAATCCCATCCCATATAGATTCCTATTACCACCGAAATAACAATATCGATACTGGGTCCGACAAGAGCAGGATGGAAAAGTCATGAAGTATTGAGCATCCATGATATATGTGGTGGTGTGTTCAAAGAGCTGCTAAGATCACAGATCAAAGCAATCCCATCAGGTTTGTTTTGATTCTTTCATAATTTCCAAAAAATTAAAGAAACTGACTGGAAAAGGGAGGGACTACCTCAGCTTGTCCAATAAGAACCTCTGATTTTAGTTGTGTGTACCCTAATGTCCCTCCCTTGTACCCTAATGAACACAACCCAGGCCTTTGAGGCATATATGGACCATCTGATATCCAGGCTGATTAGGTCCTTGACGGCACAGCAGGCAGACTCTTCTAATCCCTGGGCCTCAACCCCGGCCCCAAGGGACACTGCTCCATTATTCAAAAAATGAGAGATTTTTAGTTAGCCAGCTCAGCCACGTCACATCTCTCCATGTAGACTGATGTGATAGTAAGCTTCCGAATAGGACCATTTTTCCAGTACAGGACAGTGTGTGGGTTCTCATCATGTCTCTGTGTGTATGTGATATTAGGGCTGGGCGATATGTCCAAAATATTATATCACAGTATTTTAAGTATAAATTCAAGTATAGAAGTAAAAATAATTTAAAATTACTTATTACACAAACCAGATGGCACCATTTAAAAATATATATATTAACGGATAGCCAGGGTCACACTACAGCACAATTTACAAACAAAGCATTTATGTTTCGTGAGTCCTCCAAATCAGAGGCAATAGATCACCAGAGATGTTCTCTTGGCAAGTGTGTGAATTGGACCATTTTCCTGTCCTGCTAAGTATTCAAAATGTAATGAGTACTTTTAGGTGTCAGGGAAAATGTATGGAGTAAAAAGTACAGTATTTTCTTTAGGAATGTAGTGAAGCAAAAGTTTTCAAAAATAAAAAAATAGTAAAGTACAGATACCACAAAACAACTTAAGTAGTAACCAAAAGTATTTTTACTGAAGTACTTTACACCACTACTCAATTGAGAATGTCCACACTGCCACATAGAGCTGCACACTGCTGCGTAGGGATGCACACTACCACGTAGGGATGCAGATATGGGTCCTGTGTGGCTCAGTCGGTAGAGCATGGCGCTTGCAACGCCAAGCGTCGTGGGTTCGATTCCCGCTGGGGCCACCCATATGTAAAAGTAGTGGCCCCAGCCGACTTGTAAGTCGCTTTGGACAAAAGCGTCTGCTAAATGGGATATATTATTATATTAATAATCTAGGACTATTAACCAAATGTTGCAATTGCGATTTGACTTGAGAATTAGAGCAAAACTGTTTGGAATCATGGGAATAGAATGACTATTATAAATTCAATAGTTAGAATAGAACAGTGTTTGAGATGACAACGAATTAAAATGTCAGGAAATAGTTATTGTGACAGGATAGGAACTAAAGTGTTGATACGTGTTTCCTAGGGGACCCTATAAGCTTTGGCTACATTGCATGTTCTCTCGTAGCTACTTCATGTAGTTAACATATTTTTGCTTGGCATATTCCTCTTTGATTTATAAGATAATGTTGCACAAACAACATGCTGATTTAGGTCTACACCATCACTGGTATTAGCTAGTTACGTTCTCTTACTCAGTACATTTATTAGCTAGCTATTAACATTAGCGGCTAACGATTAGCATCTCAAGATTTAGAGCAACTTGCTAAGAAAAGACAAACTAATAGTGTCATTATAGAACGCTGGTGGATTTACATTAAGAAGAAAAGTGAACAGCATCGGTGTCATCAACATTGTTGCATTGACCATGCAGACTGAACGCAAGTGTCTCGTGGTTGAGGAACATCAAATGAGCTCCTTGAGTGACAGGGGGCGTGGCTAGGTCTGTGTGAAAAGTGGCACGGAGAGAGAGTGGACAGAGATGAGTCAAATCGCAAAGTAAAAATTAACATTACAGATGGCATTTAACAAACCAAACATTAAAATAGTGGTATAGAAGTAAAAACCAAAACGGTCCCTGCATCAATACCTGTACGTCATAAACTAAGGTATACCGCTCAGCCCTATGAGATATACGTACATAATATAACCACAGCAAACAAACAAAGAGAACACTGTCCCCATAGTTAGAGGAGTGATGTCGCCCTCCGGCCCTCCCCTCAGGAGTGGCCTGCCTGAAGCAGTACAGGTTATAAGGTTCCACTGTAAAACAATAAAAAGCAGCAGACTAGAAGAGTTCCACTGACATCCAAAAACCCTATCTGAACTCCAACTGAATGAAATTAGTCTCCCAGAGTTATTGAACAGTCACAGTTCTGGCCTGATGTTAATTTCTGTTGTCTTGTCCCTCCCTAGCCCTAGTGATAGGCTACCTGTCTCCACCCAACCCGACCGTTGCGGTGTCAGCAGTTTCTCCCAGCTCCAGCCAGGGTGTAAGTGAAATCACACCCAGTCTGTTACTGCTGCACTGTTCCAGCCCCGTGGCATGGAGTGGTCAGGCGAGAGCAGGGGAGAGGCAGGAAGGGTACGCAACACATCCCCTAGGTCACTTCCTTAGGGCGGTCTCTCAATGTCCCAGTGCCAAGCCAGTCTGGAAGGACATACTTTCACTAGCCTATGGCTGTTTAGATGTGGCTTATCAAATGAGGAAGTCTGTTATTGGAAAATTAACTTCAGAGAAATATATTAACACAGTTCTCTTGATCACATGTAACCAACTTATATTTTACGCACTCACACCGAGGTCAATACACATGACATGGACATGAACAACCATGTAATATGACCACTCTGTAATAATATACATTTATTTTAAATGAATCTGACCTTTTTCTACTACACCTCAGTGTAACATCTTGGTGAGTGTATTTGTGTATGACCGCTTGGTGTGTATGACCCATTGCGGACTCTTCCGTGTGTGTGTGTGTGTGTGTGTGTGTGTGTGTGTGTGTGTGTGTGTGTGTGTGTGTGTGTGAGTGAGAGAGGTGTGAACCTGTGGATTATGACATGTATGTGTGACCATTGTCACTTTATTTATCCTGTGCCCTTTGATGATTTCTGAACATTGATAAAATGTCCGTAAAAAAATCCCAGTCAAAATGACAAGTACTAGGTGGTTGCCTATAGTGTGATTTCTAGCTCCATGTTGATTTTTTTTTCCTATGAATTTGGCTCTAGCGTTTAAGCCACAAAATATTATGACCCCATTCCTGAAAGTTAAGACCAAGGAACAAGTACATGCCTCCTGTTTCCCTCTCTGATACTCACAAGGACTCATTGTGTGTGACAAAAAAAAACACACCTAATGACCGAGGGAAATTAATTCAAACCTCCTTCAGACTGGAATTTGGCATTAGCTGATTGTCATTTATTGAGATGCCTAGTTTTCAGACGATAAAAAAAAACGAATTTCTTTTAAAGATGCAATATGTAACTTTTTGGGCAACCCGACCAAATTAGCATTGAAATAGCCGTATTGTTATTTTATTGTTGCTCTTTTATTTTTTTAAACTTTTGTTGACATAAGAAAATATTTACTAACTAATTTTTCTTAAAACTGCATTGTTGGTTAAGGGCTTGTAAGTAAGCATGTTGTATTCGGCACCTGTTGTATTTGGCATGTGACAAATAAAATGTGATTTGATTGGATTACAATGACTACACTATACTTGCTTGTTTTGTCAAACTGAAATTAGGCAAACTATTCTAATTTTAGCAACCAGGAAGTGGTGGTGTGATTTTAATAGCGTTGAGCCTTTTCAACGATGCTAACATTTTTTGGTTGCACTTTGACTCACACAAGTTGAGTGCACTCCACTTCTTTCATAATTACTTTAAGCAACATTCCATTTTAAGAAGAGTAATTTATTGGCGGTTGTGCTGGAGAGCGAGTCAGTTCTTCTGAAGAATAATGTGGAAAATATCCAGCACCCCTGCAATGAACTTTTTTTTTTTTTTTTTACATATGTCCCCAGTAAAAATATCGTTGAATAGCCCTGCCTTAGGGTATTACCACTTGGTGTGTGTGTGCCAGGTGGTTTGTGTAACCCCTGTGTGTGTGCCCCATGTGTGTGACCCACTTGTTCTCCAGTGTGCGGTGCTCTTGCTCCAGAGCTCTCTGGTTGCCCTTCAGGGTGGCGTGTTGGGCGATGAGCTGCTCGTACTCTGCTGCCTGTCTCTCATGCACACTCAGCAGGCGCTCGTGATCCTGCAGCACGCTCTCCCTACCCACCCGCGCCTCCTCCCGCTGCCGCTGCCACGCCTCTGACTCGCTCTCCAGCGCCCCCACCTGGCCCTGCAGCACAGCATTCTGGGCCATGAGAGATGCACTCTGGGAGTTGAGGGTGGAGTTCTCCACCTAAAAGAGGGAGACATTTCTTTCATTTTAGAACATCTATATGTTGGCAACAACTGACACAGCTAGTCTAACTAGGAATTAGGGCTGACCCCATTTAGTCGATTGGTTGATTATTTGGTCGATAGGCTGTTGGTCGACAGATTTTTTGTTGTTGAGAGGTCACAAATATACATATTTTTTTCCATGGCACATGTGTAGGGCTGACAGACAAAAAAAAATGTGTTGTTCTTTAAACCAATCACTTGGTAGACATTATTAAACGTGTATTTTTCCATATATTGACACATCCTATGTGTTTTAATCAAATCAACTATATTAGCTTGTCTGATGCTTTAAGCACACAGTCTGATGAAATAATTAGGACACAGAAATGACTAGAGGGAGTCTGACCAGCAATTGATTTGATTGTGCCGGGGTCGACTCAGACTTGCTGCTCTGTGTTAACAAAAAAAAAAAAAGACAGCGAGTGACTGACTAGCACCCGTTGTCTGTCTCTCCTCCCGGCTACATCGTCTACCACAGAACATCAAAGTGTTTATCGAGCGGTCTGTGTTGCTGAAGCTTCAACATAATTACAGCCATTTCTGACTGAAAAGATCTGTTACCGGAATCCATCATTTGTTTAGGAAAAACCTCCTATTCCCTCAACCCTTGCTCTCTTTACGTGACACATGTAATGCGTCGCATGCACATGAGCAAAGACCTGTTCGCACAGGACAAGTATTACTGGAGAACGTTGGTTATGTAATGTAATTATTACTCCAGAATGCCCGTTATTCCAGAGGACGATTTGGATGGGATAATATTTTCCCCAAACTGCCCCCTGTAATTTTATATACATTTACACAGTTATGAAGGTCAAACGCAGACATTTCTCTCAAAACACAGGGATGTCGATTTTGCACGGGACTAGAATTATCAGAGGACCTTGGAGTTTGCCAAAAAACAGTATGTTATTCTGGCTGGAATTGTTACTCTCCTGCAATGTAAAAATGACTGACATGGCCAAGACTAATATTACAGATGTAATTATGTGCCTGAGCACAAAACGCCACATTTCCCCGACCTCCCCAGTAAAACTAATACTGTCCGAATAGGGCCTGACCTATAGATAGGGTCGGTCTTCGCCTTTCTGCCGGCACAGGTGAGACCAAAAATTACACCGGTTTATTTCATGTTTAAGGTAATTATTCAAGGCTTGCTTAATTTTATATATATTTTTTAAAACTAAAATGCTTGATTCCATTTCAAATCATGAATGCTGTGTGATGACATGAACAATTGATTGATACAGTAGCCTAAAAAAGTATTGAAATATAGGCCAAAGTAAAACAGATGTTTTTATGCCTGAATCTAAAAATGGTGGTTATACAAGGCTGCTATACTAAGCCTACTAATGATAATGACATTACTTATGATCATAATAATAACACCACCAATAAGAAGGAGATCAAGAAAAAGGAGCATTATCCTGACCCCTCCTGTCTCAGCCTCCAGTATTTATGCTGCAGTAGTTTGTGTGTCGGGGGGCTAGGGTCAGTCTGTTATATCTGGAGTACTTCTCCTGTCTTATCCGGTGTCCTGTGTGAATTTAAGTATGCTCTCTCTAATTCTCTTTCTCTCTCTCGGAGGACCTGGCATGATGACTCCTTGCTGTCCCCAGTCCACCTGGCCTTGCTGCTACTCCAGTTTCAACTGTTCTGCCTGCGGCTATGGAACCCTGACCTGTTCACCGGACGTGCTACCTGTCCCTGACCTGCTGTTTTCAACTCTCTAGAGACAGCAGGAGCGGTAGAGATACTCTTTATGATCGGCTATGAAAAGCCAACTGACATTTACTCCTGAGGTGCTGACTTGTTGCACCCTCGACAACTACTGTGATTATTATTATGAGACCATGCCGGTCATTTAGGAACATTTAAACATCTTGGCCATGTTCTGTTATAATCTCCACCCGGCACAGCCAGAGGACTGGCCACCCCTCATAGCCTGGTTTCTTCCTAGGTTCTGACCTTTCTAGGCAGTTCTTCCTAGCCACTGTGCATCTACACCTGCATTGCTTGCTGTTTGGGGTTTTAGACTGGGTTTCTATACAGCACTTTAAGATATCAGCTGATGTAAGGGCTATATAAATAAATTTCATTTGTTATTCTAAATATAATGTCTCGGACAATTTGGAACAGTGTAAACATTAAATAAATAACACCAGAGAGGCTGTTCTAATGAAAAAAGTGTAAAGCCTTTACAGCAAAGATTAAAAACAGCTGAATTTGGCTTGGTACCCGAGGAATCAGTAGGCTATTAAACACACTCAAACAGGCAACTGAAGTATCTTATTTCTGTAGATATATTGATGACTTATAAAGTCGGGCACATTTAACAGTTAAACTATTGATTATAGATCTAATTAAGTTTGGATTTCCCCTCTCCTGACTTTTCTTAGACAATGAGGCAAGGGGTGTTTTCGCATCTCCTCATTCTGCTGCTGCATTGTTCTCAACTTGTTAACGTTGCTATTATGCACATAGCAACATGGTCTAGGAAAAGGCGCCAATTCAACAGCACACCAATGTGTTTCAGAACCGTGGACAGCGATCACTATCGAAAGAGGGAGAAAGCATATTTGTTATAAAATATAATTTTTATTAGTGTTGCACTGTTGTTCTTATGTAATATAACCATATACAATTTCAGTAGCACGTCTTGGACTGATGTACAGTGCCATCCCCACAGCCTCCAAAGTATGTTTTTACTTCCACTGAGAATGACAATAGTTTCTCAATGTATTTGAAATTTTTTTCTAGCTTTGTTGTAGCTTTGAGCTTTGGACCAGACCCAGTTGATTGAATGTTTCAAGTTCATTGCAGACAGGCCATGCGTAGCCAATGTGATGTATAAGATATTTATTTTTAAAATCAGGATATTTTCTACCTGCAATGTTTTTATTTGTTGGTTTTATGTAGGCTATTTGCTTACCTCTATAGAAGTAACTTTTAGATGTGTATAATTTTCAATACAGATAGAATTGAGATTAACCACATGACAATGATTGAGATGCTATAATTAAATAACACTGTTCCACAAAAATGTGCATATGAAAATCATAACTGGATCGGTAGAAATGGTAAGATAAATAGTAAATTGGCACTCAACATGAAAATGTCCCACCCCTGGTGTAGCCTATTAAAGGCCAGCAGCAGGGGGGGGCATAGGGTGTCTATATATGGAAAAATACATGTTTAAAAATTTGGACCAATCGATTGGACGAAAGAACAGAGGACTGTCGGTTGACCAAGATCTTTTTTAGTCAGGGGACAGCCCTACTAGGAATGCAAACAAGGGGGTGAGTAACTAAAAAGGAAACAAGGGGGTGAGGAACAACTGCCAGACCGACACACATCCAAGCTCAGAGAGAGAGAGAGAGAGAAGCACAGTAGCTGTGCGAACATGGTGGAGCAGAGCCCCTGTAGTATGTATTGTCGTACCTGTAGCTTGGCTGTCTGTGTGTGCAAGGCCGTGTTGTGCTCTTGCAGTACAGCAGACTGCCTCTGTACGGCCACAGTCTGGGCATTCAGCTGACTGTTCTGGGTGTCCAGCTGTCTCAGCTGCTCCTTCAGAAGGTGCTTCTCTGTCTGCAGGGTTGCATTCTGAAGGGAAAGGCATCCAGGTAAGATTAAACATGCACAATATACCATTTGTATAACAATTGCCTGATGCTTGTATTGGCCAGTATGTTGTGACCGTTACTGTAGTAGCTGTTCTGCTACGTATGATCTAAGCATTCACAGCAAGGGTTGAGGGCTCGACAGGAAGAAGTCCTTGTCAATGGTCAACTAAAAATCCAACCCTTTTAAAATTCCATCCCCACTCACATTCTTCTCTATGTCGATGAGGCGGTCCTTGAGTTTGAGGAGCTCCGCGGTGGCCTCTCTAGTCTCCGTCTCCCACTTCTCCTTCTGGCCAGGCCTGCCCTGGCCCTGACCTACAGCCTGCAGTGTGGAGCTCTGGGTCTGGGAGTGGGCCTCCTCTTCCTCCTGCCTCTGTCGCAGAGCCTCTAGAGCCTTCTTCACCTAATCACCGCAACACAAGAGGGCAACAGTGTGAGTAAAAAGGATTGTAAGTGAATAAGTTACATAAGAGAGTAGAAATAAGAGTGAAAGTGTTTGTGTGAGAAAGATTGAGTACGTGCAAGAGTATGATTAGTAGACTGTGTGTGTACACACGTCTGTGTGTGTGAGTGAATGGGAGAGGCGTATAGGTACGTACGGTGCTGAGTTCAGTGCGTAGCTGCTGGTTGAGACTACTAGACTCCTCCAGTCGGGATTCCAGCCCCTGAATCTTCTCCTCACGGATCTCCAGAGTCTTCTTCAGTGTTGACTCGATCTTACTCTCCAAGATCTTGAACTTACTGAGGGGGCAAAGAGACAGGCAAACAGTATGTCTAAATGTCATGAAGGCCATTAGAAAGTCCCAGACGAATGAATTCATTGGGATTCAAATTTATCAGCAACGTGGGGCTTTTATTTAAGTCCGATGATGAGCAAACATAATGGAAATTCCTGTAGAACGATGTGCATTTACTTATCTATGTTTGAGGCTGAATGTACTATTTTTTGTACCTTATTTGTAATACCAAGAGGGAGAACGCATGTGTGGCAGATATCAAGCCTTCACTTCGGACAGACTCGAGTAATACTATGGGATATCAAGTTTGAGACAGAGGTTTGCTTGCTGAGGTAATCTGAAAAGTTTTACAACCATACGACTTTCATCTGTACTAAGGAGTCACTGTATTAGCATTGCACTATGACGGAAAAATATGAAAAACCCTAGCAACAAGCAGTTGAACCTAGTAGTTAAATAAAAGAGTGCAGAGCACATGAGATTACTAAGTGCTGTAGAAATGTAACTCGGGGTGGTGAATTTATTTGACATTAACTGATTAGTGGCAGCTTGGGTTTCATTGAGCACAAATAGCTGGAGAAGGAATGTCTTGGTTTTTAATCCAATCTTCCTGGGTGACTCCCAGCTGGGTCTCTAAGTCGTACCTTGAGAGGTGCCTCTTAACACTGAAGAAAAACCCCTCAAGTAGAGGCCCTCCCCTTTCAGGCAATACAAGTTTTTCCAAAGTGTCTTATTTCATATATTTTCCCTTCAGAAAGGCTGGAGTTCAGGAGTGTACAGTTCAGCTATTCCCACAGCGCTGTCCTGTTGCTTGCCTCACCGGACCTGGGGTTCAAATAGTATTTGTTTTTTCTTTCAAATACTTTAGTTTTTTTAAACTTGTCTGATACAATTGAACCAATGGAATTGTCCCAAAACCTCACTCATCTGGCACCCCAGGCAGGCAGACTCAAATGCTCAAAATATTTGAAGGAAATATTTGAACCCAGGTAAGGTGCTCCCGGTCACTGTACATTACCTCACCCAGCAGGACTAGATTCTAGAACACCTTCGCTCTCCAGGGAAAATTAAACTGTTCCAAGATACAGAGGAAAGGAAACGATCTTTTCCCTGTCATTTTCCCATACAGTCATTTGAAATTGGTTGTAATAGAACATTGCACACCTGCTGCTGGAGATCACTTAAACACATACACGTGTTCATGCCACCAACTGCACCAAACAATTAAAAACAAGAGCCTAATCAAAATGTCACATTAAATCTGTAGAGAAAGAGATTAAACACTTTCACAGGTTTCAACAGAAACCAGAACTCACCCACTATACCTGGCACGGGAGGTGGGGCAGAATCCATTAAAGCAAATAAACATGAAAAGCCCCCTTACAACTCAAAACCAACATGTCCCCTGTACCTCATCCAAAGTGGACATTGGGCACACATTTTCACAAGCACTTCAGCACACACACACACAAATGCTATAAATACCTGTTACAAAATATTAGTACACTCCCTTTTTTATACAAAAAAATGGCTGCAGTATTATGAGGGTAAGGTATTAAGTCTGAGACATGGGTCTGAGACACCGGTAGTGTGACGGCATGCTGGTACAGTGTAGATGTAGTTAGTGTGATGCATGCTGGTAGACAGTGAAAAGCCTCTTACTTGTCTTCACAGCTGTGCTCCTCCTGCAGTAGTTTCTCTCTGTTCAGTCCGATCTTCTCCAGCTCATGGCTCAGTGTCTCCAACTCGTTCCATTGCTGCTGCACCTTTAGCTTCTCATTCACCAGGTCCTGGACAGAACACACACAATATATTGCTGATTCTACTGAGCTGTCCACCAAACAGTTTTAAAAGAGGCAGTTGTAGCAGAAATGCAGATCTAGAAACAGACTTGAAACACGCTGCACATTCAGTATACAGATAGACTACTGTAACCCTTACTGCAGTTTTAGAGGCGAATTGACATAAGCAGAGTATGCACAGAATACTAATCTCTCATGGTGTGATCCATAATTTATATATAAAAAACAAAATCTTTATCCCTTCATCGGCACCCTGCATTTCCTTTTCTACTTGAACTCTATGTGCTGTATGGTACATCTACACCGAACAAAAATACGAAACGCAACATTTAACAATTTCAAAGATTTTATTGAGTTACAGTTCATATAAGAAATATAATGGTCACTAATATCTTACAAGAAAAGGTAGGGGCGTGGATCAGAAAGCCAGTCAGTATCTGGTCTGACCACCATTTGCCTCATGTGAGGCCGGTTGGATGTACTGCCACATTTTCTAAAACGACATTGGATGCGGCTTATAGTAGAGAAATGAACATTCAATTATCTGGAAACACCTTTGGTGGACATTCTTGCAGTCAGCAATTTAACGTTCCCTCATCACTTCAGACATCTGTGGCATTGTGTTGTGTGAAGACTGCACATTTTAGAGTGGCCTTTTATTGCCCTGAGTAGGTGCACCTCTAATGATTATGCTGTTTAAATCAGCTTCTTGATTTGCCAAACGTCTGGTGGATGGATTATCTTGACAAAGGAAAAAATATCACTAACAGGGATGTAAACAAATTTGTGAACAAGATTTGAGAGAAATAAGCATTTTGTGCAGATTGACCATTTCTGGGATCTGTTATTTCAGCTCATGAAACATGGGACCAAAACTTTACATGTTGCGTTTAGATTTGTGCTCAGTATACACTATACCCTTTGACCTTTTGTTACGTTACAGCCTTATTCTAAAATTGATTATATTATTTTTTTCCCCTATCATCAATTTACACACAGTACCCCATAATGACAAAGCAAAAACTGGTTTAGACATTTTTGATCATTTATAAAAATTAAAAAACTGAAATATTACATTTACATAATTATTCAGACCCTTTACTCTGTACTTTGCTGAAGCACCTTTGGCAGCGATTACAGTCTCGAGTCTTCTTGGGTATGACGCTACAAGCTTGGCACACCTGTATTTGGGGAGTTTCTCACATTCTTCTCTGCAGATCCTCTCAAGCTCTGTCACATTGGATGGGGAGCAACACAGCTATTCTTTTTCTCCAGAGATGTTCGATCAGGTTCCAGTCGGGGCTCTGGATGGGCTACTCAAGGACATTCAGAGATATGTCCCAAAGCCACTCCTGCATTGTCTTGGCTGTGTTTTTAGGGTCGGTGTACTGTTAGAAGGTGAACATTCACCCCAGTCAGGTCCTGAACGCTCGGGAGCAGGTTTTCATCAAGGATTTCTATGTACATTGCACCGTTGATCTTTGCCTCGATCCTTACTGGTCTCCTAGTCCCTGCAGCCGAAAAACATCCCCACAGCATGATAATGCCACCACTATACTTCACCATAGAGATGGTGCCAGGATTCCTCCAGACGTGACACTTGGCATCCAGGCTGAGGGTCTTTAGGTGCCTTTTGGCAAACTCCAAGCGGGCTGTTTATGTGCCTTTTATAGAGGAGTGGCTTCAGTCTAGGAAGAGTATTGGTGGTCCCAAACTACTTCCATTTAAGAATGAGGCCACGGTGTTCTTGGGGACATTCAATGCTGCAGAATTGTTTTTGGTACCCTTCCCAGATCTGTGATTCGACACAATCCTGTCTCGGAGCTCTACGGACAATTCCTTCGACCTCATAGCATGGTTTTTGCTCTGGCACTGTCAACTGTGAGACCTTACATAGACAGGTGTGTGCCTTTCCAAATCATGTCCAATCAATTGAATTCACCACAGGTGGACTTCAATCAAGTTGTAGTAACATCAAGGATGATCAATGGAAACAGTATCTATTTTTTATTTTTAATACATTTGCAAAGATTTCTAAAATATGTTTTCGCTTTGTCATTATGGAGTATTTCCAGATTGCTGAAAAAAATTTAAGCCATTTTATAATAAGGCTGTAACGTAACAGAATGTGGAAAAAGTCAAGGGGTCTGAATACTTTCCGAAGGCACTGTATATACTGCATAGTACACGTACTTCTCTACAATCTACTGTAGCCTATATTATCCTCACACCTTCCCCATACATACCTCTCGGAGTGTGGCCAGGGTCCTCTTGTCAATCGTGGCCTGTTTCTGCAGCTCCTTGTTCTCCCTCTCTAGCTCTTTGACCTTCCCAGTCACCTCCTTTAACCTCTCCAGCTCTTTCTCCTTGGTGATGCCTTCCTTCTCCAGGGAGGCCAGCCTCAGAGCACTCTCCTCCAGCACCCTCTCCTTCACCTCCAGCTGCTGCCACAGCCTCCGTGCCTCCTTCTCCAGCTGCTTACTCTCCTGCAATTTAATTTAATTGAAATCAGGAGTACTTAAGACAAAGCAACTACAGTTTACACATAACACACAGACTTACCTTCTCTGACTGGCCCAGTTCTTGCTCCAGCCCCCTCTTCTCCTTCTCCACTGCCTCCAGGCGTTTCGCCACCAGGCACACCACCTCCAGCTCCCTTCTTAGCCCCCCTGTCTCAGCCTCGGCCTGCCTTAGCTCCCTTTCCAGCCCCTGGATCTTTGTGGAGCTGTTGTCCAGGCTCTGCTGGAGCCTCTGGTTCTCCTGACCCAGGCTGCTGATGCTCATCTCCAGCCTCTCTGCCCTTTTCCCCTGGGACCTCAGCTCCTCCACAGACCGGGCCAGCTCCTCCCTGTCCCGCTCTAGCTCCCCATTCTCCTGCTGGAGCTGGGCCAGGCGCACGGCGGCCGGCCGAAGAGATTCCACAGTGCGGCGGAGCTCCAGGTTCTCCTGGTCCAGGAGGCTGTGGTCCTTCTCCAGAGTAGTCAGGCGCAGGCTGGTGTTCTGGGCCGTGTCCGCCTGCTTCTTCAGCCTCCGGTTGTCCTGCTCTAGGCTGGCGTTGTCTCTCTCCAGGGCCTCGGCCCGGTCACACGTAATCATCAGCGACGCCACCTATGTTTACAGTTACAGTAGTCATATTGAAATCATTGTGATATGTGATTGTTTTACTTGCAGTGATTGTGGATCGCATTCTTCAAAGACCTTTGCAGATATGGCAAAACAAGTGTGAGCGCAAGAATGACCTCCCTCACCTCCCTCTGAAGCTGCTCTTTGCTCCTCCCAAGATGTGCAGTCTCCCTCTCCAGCTCCTCACAGCGCTCCCCCCTCTCCCTCAGTGTCTCCAGCTCCTTAGTCGACTGCTTGCCCTCGGCCTCTAGCCGGGCCAGCTTGGACCCGGTGTCCGTGATGGTCTGGTGGAGGACGCGGTTCTCCATCTCCACCTCCCTGACCCGAGCCTCACTGTTGGCTTGGGCGCGCTGACGCAGGGAGCTCACCGCCTGGCTCAGGTGCTCCTTCTCCTGCTCCAGCTCAGAGATCTGGAGAACACACAAAGACAGTCAGGTGGGACAACAGTGACATACACAATCAGTGGTGCATTTAGCATGCGCAAGGTTAGAAGTAGTGTGTACCTGTCTGTCCTTGTCTTCCTGCAATGTCTCCAGAGCCTTATCCAGTTTCTGCTTGTCTTTGAGTAGATCTTCCCCGAGACCCTCCATGTCCTGGGTTGTCTGCTTCTCCTGGTCCAGCAGGGTCTGCAGATGCTCCAGCTAGGGAAGGAATGGATGATGACAATCATGATAGAAAGCACAAACAAATTCATCAAGCCAGAGCAAAGAGGTCATAGCAATGAGGTCAAAGCAATTGTCTGTAGAGATCCGAGACAGGATTGTTTCGAGGCACAGATCTGGGGAAGGGTACCAAAATCTATTGAAGATGCCCAAGAACACAGTCAACTCCATTCTTAAATGGAAGACGTTTGGAACCACCAAGACTCTTCCTAGAGCTGGCCGGCCAGCCAAAATGAGTTATCGTGGGAGAAGGGCCTTGGTCTGAGACGTGACCAAGAACCCAATGGTCACTGACAGAGCTCCAGAGTTGTCTGTGGAGATGGAAGAACCTTCCAGAAGGACAACCATCTCTTCAGCACCTCACAAATCAGGCCTTAATGGTAGTAAAAGGCACATGACAGCCCGCTTGGAGTTTGCCAAATGGCACCTAAAGGACACTCAGACCATGAGAAACAAGATTCTCTGGTCTGATGAAACCAAGATTGAACTCTTTGGCCTGAATGCCAAGTGTCACACGTCTGGAGGAAACCTGGCACCATCCCTATGGTGAAGCATGGTGGTGGTAGCATCATGTTTTGGGGATGTTTTTCAGCGGCAGGGACTGGGAGACCAGTCAAGACTGAGGGAAAGATGAACAGAGAAAAGTACTGAGAAATCTTTGAGGAAAACCTGCTCCAGAGTGCTCAGGACCTCAGACTGTGGCGAATGTTCACCTTCCAACAGGACAACGACCCTAAGCACACAGCCAAGACAACGCAGGAGTGGCTTCGGAACAAGTCTCAATGTCCTTGAGTGGCCCAACGAGCCTGGACTTGAACCCTTGAATCTAACATCTACGGAGAGACCTGAAAATAGCTGTGCAGCAACAATCCCTATCCAACCTGACAGAGATTGAGAGGATCTGCAGTGAAGAATGGGAGAAACTCACCAAATACAGGTGTTCCAAGCTTTTAGCGTCATACCCAAGAAGACTCGAGGCTGTAATATCTGCCAAATAAGCTTCAACAAAGTACTGAGTAAAAGGATCTGAATACTTGTGTAATTGTGATATTTCACTTCATTATTATGTTATTATGTGGGGTATTGGGTGTAGATTGATGAGGGGGAAAAAAACAATTGAATCCATTTTAGAAAATAAGTCTAACATGACAGTGACAACATATGGAAAAAGTCAAGGGATCCGAATACTTTCCCGAATGCACTGTACATTAAAAACATCCACACCGGTTCTGGGCCAATGCCAAATAATAGAGAAATATTGCATTAATCTGGTACATGCTGCTCTGCTCCCACCCGTATGCTCTAACTGCACCACAAAACATACTGCAGACCAACTGTATAGGACATGTGGGACCAGCATATAGTATCCCATAACACAGAGACTGTCAATCTATAAAATAATGTGGGACCCGCATACGGTACCTTCTGCATGCTTCTTTTCTGTATTCAAGGTGTGTGGCCCCCATCCCTGTCCATCAGAGTGGCTGAACGTGCATGTACGCAAGTCTGTCTCTAGTATGTGTGTCTTTGCGCAATCAGTGTGTGTCTTTGCGCAATCAGTGTGTGTCTGTACAGTACCTTCTTGCAGAGGCCCTGGTTCTCACTCTCCAGCTCCAAGGTATGTAGCTGGCCCTCCTCTAGACTTAGGGAAGCCTCTCTGAGCTCCTGTATGGTGGTCTGCAGAACCTGGTTCTCTTTCTCCAGCTTCAGCAGACGGCTCGACGTAGACTCGTTCAGCTCAAACACAAACGACTTGCGCGCTGCACAGGGAGGGGGGGGGGGCTTGATTAATCCAATGCATTTGTGTACTGTACAGTATGACATTGGGATCCTAAGTATGTCTATTTATTTAGAATAGTGTGTGGAAGTAATTGAGAGAGCAGCTTTAGTTGCTTGCATACTGGATATTTTTCGTTTTGACTGAATCGGTGTGGAAAGTTGAGTCAGCCACATTTATAGCACACTGTAGATTTCTATATTATAGGTATTGTGTGTAGATTTACATAATACATAGTCGTGCTCAAATTTGTTGGTACCCTCACAGCTCATTTAAATAATGCTTAATGCCTCCTGAAAGAAGTGATGAAATTAAAAGCTATTATATCATGTATACTTGCATGCCTTAGGTATGTCATAGAATAAAGCAAAGAAGCTGTGAAAATATTCTACAAAGATATTCTATAATGTCCTGGACACATTTGTTGGTACCCCCTAGAAAATATAATAAATAATTGGATTATAGTGATATTTCAACCTAATTTGTTTCTTTAATTAGTATCACACGTCTATAGTCTTGTAATCAGTCATTCAGCATATTTAAATAGAGTAAAGTAATCCCTGAGCTGTTTGGGATCATTGTGTGCACCACACTGAACATGGACCAGAGTAAAGTAATCCCTGAGCTGTTTGGGATCATTGTGTGCACCACACTGAACATGGACCAGAGTAAAGTCATCCCTGAGCTGTTTGGGATCATTGTGTGCACCACACTGAACATGGACCAGAGTAAAGTAATCCCTGAGCTGTTTGGGATCATTGTGTGCACCACACTGAACATGGACCAGAGAAATCAAAGGAGAGATTTGTCTGAGAAGATGAGAAAGACAATAATAGACAAGCATGGTAATGGTAAAGGCTACAAGACCATCTCCAAGCAGGTTGATGTTCCTGTGACAACACTTGCAAATATTATTAAGAAGTTTAAGGTCCATGGAACTGTAGCCAACCTGGGCGCGGCCGCAAGAGGAAAATCGACCCCAGATTGAACAGAAGGAGAGTGCAAATGGTTGAAAAAGAACCAAGGATAACTGCCAAAGAGACAAGCTGAACTCCAAGGTGAAGGTACGGCAGTTTCTGAACGCACCATCTGTTGCGTTTTGAGCGAAAGCGGGCTCCATGGAAGAAGACCCAAGAGGACTCCACTTTTGAAAGAAAAACATAAAAGCCAGAAAGGAATTTGCTAAAATGCACATTGACAAGCCACACTCCTTCTGGGAGTATGCCCTTCGGACAGATGGGTCAAAACTGGAGCTTTTTAAGAAAAGAACACCATACCTACAGTGAAACATGGAGGCTCGGTTCTGTTTTGGGGCTGCTTTGCTGCGCCTGACACAGGGTGCCTTGAACCTGTGTAGGGCACAATGAAATCAAGACTATCAAGGCATTCTGGAGCGAAATGTTCTGCTCAGTGTCAGAAAGCTCGGTCTCAATCGCAGGTCATGGGTCCTCCAACAGGACAATGACCCAAAACACACAGCTAAAAGCACCCAAGAACGGATAAGAACAATTCTGAAGTGGCCTTCTATAAGTCCTGATCTGAATCCTATCGAACATCTATGGAAAGAGATGAAACTTGCAGTCTGGAGAAAGCACCCATCAAACCTGAGACAGCTGGAGCAGTTCTCTTGTGAAGTGTGGGCCAAGCTACCTGTTAACAGGTGCAGAAGTCTCATTGAGAACTACAGAAAACATTTGATTGCCTCTAAAAGTTGTGCAACAACATATTATGTTACGGGTCCCATAATTTTTGTCCATTCCATTTTCATTTGTTTTCTTATTCACAATATTATGTTGAATAAAAATCTAAAGCAAAGATTGATTTCTATTAAATATGGAATAAACAATGGTGGATGCCAATTGCTTGTCAGTTTCAAGTTATTTCAGAGAAAAGTGTGCATTCTTCGTTTTTTGTGGAGGGGTACCAACAAATATGAGCACATCTGTATGTGTTGACAGTTAGAGGACCAGGCACAGTGATAAATGTGGGGCCGAGGGAAACAGCTGAGCCAGCTGCTGAGTTACTATATTACCTTTCTGACAATACAGAGTTAAATATTAACTTCAACACAGAGGCCAAAATATAACCCCTCACACACACCACTGCAAAGACATGTCGTGTAAATCTACAGTGACGTTCAACCTCTCTAATAAAAAAACTGAAATTATGATACAATTCAATTGTCTAATTCAAGTATCAACAGCATAGTGACTGATCTTAATTTTTATTTTAGGTTGCGCCACAAGTTCTGGCAGGATTCACTGAGAATCTTTGATTTTCAGCATTTTTCAACCAAAATCTCCATCAGCCACTAATCAAAGATGATTTATACATGTTGGCTGTCAGCAGAATAATATATGTGCCATTTAGCAGACCCTACAGTGACTACATGCGTGCAGATATGTTACGTATGGGTGGCCGCGGAAAACAAACCTATGAACTGAACAGTACAGGCCCACTACTCAAAGTGATATAGCTGGGGAAAAACCTACACATGTTTTGAGTGAGAGTGTGAGAGAGAGAGTGAGAGAGAGAGAGAGTGAGAGAGAGAGAGAGTGAGAGAGAGAGAGAGTGAGAGAGAGAGAGAGAGAGAGAGAGAGAGAGAGAGAGAGAGAGAGAGAGAGAGAGAGAGAGAGAGAGAGAGAGAGAGAGAGAGAGAGTGAGAGAGAGTGTGAGAGAGAGTGTGAGAGAGAGAGTGAGAGAGAGAGTGAGAGAGATAGTGAGAGAGATAGTGAGAGAGAATATGCATGTGTATGTGCCTTTACTGTCACTGTTGTCATTGTTCTTAGCAAGCTGCTCCAGCTCCCAGCCAAGGTGGGTAGACTCGTTCATGCTCTGTTTCTGAGAGATCTCCAGCAGCATGTTCTCCTCTATCAGCTCCTCCAGGCGCTTCTTATCTGTGACCCGGTCCTGAGAGGGACAGCAGGGTGAGTCAGACACACACCAACATATACACAGTTAACAGAGCACTCAGACCCCTTGATTTTTTCCCACATTTTGTTACGTTACAGCCTTATTCTAAAACAGATTCAATTCATTTGTTCCCCTCTTCAATCTACACACAATACCCCATAATAACAAAGCTAAAACAGGTTTAGAAATTGTATATCACATCATTTATTTGCTATGAGACTCAAAATGTAGCTCATGTGCATCCTGTTTCCATTGATCATCCTTGAGATGTTTCCACAACTTCATTAGTCCACCTGTGGTAATTCAATTGATTGGACATGATTTGGAAAGGCACACACTTGTCTATATAAGGTCCCACAGTTGACATTGCATGTAAGAGCAAAAACCAAGCAATGAGGTCAAAGGAATGTCTGTAGAGCTCCGAGGCAGGATAGTGTCGAGGCACAGATCTGGGGAAGGGTACCAAAAAATGTTGCCATCATTGAATGTCCCCAAGAACACATTGGCCTCCATCATTCTTAAATGGAAGAAGTTTGGAACCACCAAGACTCTTTCTAGAGCTGGCCGTCCAGCCAAACGGAGCAATCGTGGGAGAAGGGCCTTGGTCAGGGAGGTGACCAACAACCATATGGTCACTCAGAGAGCTCCAGAGTTCCTCTGTGGAGATAGAAGAACCATCTAGAAGGACAACCGTCTTTGCAGCACTCCACCAATCAGGCCTTGATTGTAGAGTGGCCAGACGAAAGCTTATCCTCAATAAAATGCACATGACAGCCCGCTTGGAGTTTGCCAAAAGGCACCTAAAGGACACTTCAGCCAATGAGAAACAAGATTCTCTGGTCTGATGAAACCAAGACTGATATCTTTGGGCTGAATGCCAAGCGTCATGTCTGGAGGAAACCTGACGCTTGATGAAAACCTGCTCCAGAGATCTCAAGACCTCAGACTGGGGCGAAGGTTCACCTTCCAACAGGACAATGACCTTAAGCACACAGCCAAGACAATGCAGGAGAGGCTTGGAACAAGTCTCTGAATATCCTTGAGTGGCCCAGCCAGAGCCTGGACTTGAACTGGAGAGACCTGAAAACAGCTGCGCAACGACACTTCCCATCCAACCTGACAGAGCTTGAGAGGATCTGCAGAGAAAAATGGGAGAAACTCCAAATATATTTTCAGAAATGTCTAAAAACCTGTTTTTGCTTTGTCATTATTCGGCATTGTATGTAGATTGATGAGGGATTTTTTTTAATAGAAAAAGGCTAACATAAAATGTGGAAAAAGTTAAGGGGTCTGAATACTTTCCGGATGCACTGTATACACAAACACTGCATTGACATAACATACACTGACATATAGCACACACAGATGGACAGACAAACAGACAGATGAACCAATCCCTACTGCATTTCTTACCATCTCCATGTCATGGAGTTTGGAGCGCAGCTGCAGGTTCTCCTTCTCCAACTCATGTAGTTTGTCACAGCGCCCCCTGGCTGCCCCCAGCTGCTCTTCCAGCATGGCTTTGGTATCAATCAGAGTCACGTTGTCCTCTCTCAGCTCCTGGAAATACACACAGAGAAGAAACACAGACAAACTGTCAGATGGAAACAAAGTAGGGTTAACCCCATTTAGTCGACTGGTCAATTGTTTGGTCGATAGGCTGTTGGTTGACCAAGATTCTTTTAGTTGAGCATCGCAAATATCTACATTTAAAAAAAAAAAATCCCTTAATGGCACACGAGACACCTGTCTGATTCACAGCCATCTCAGTGGACTAATCTATTGAGGTCACGGAGATGCCACGGTCCAAGAAAAAGGGGTGTGTGGCTGAGATGCAAAAGGCACTTAGTCTCTCTCCAGAATGTGCTCTCTCCTGCGAATTCATGGTTTCATAACTTAATTGTGTGAATTGTTTTCCCTTTGATTGTTAATGTCTATCAATTTCCCATTACTTATATCACCATGGACATGTTTGCAATGCTCACAACGCATGCTACACCTGTGAGAAACAAGTTTTGGTTTATTTCATTCCATTTACGAGTTTTGCCAATTTATTAAATCGCCTCTTGTTTGGAGCACTCCTGTCAATGTTGAGTAAGGACACACACCTGATTATGCATAGAATTAGGCATATAAAGCATTTTTTCTTCACCTCAAACAGTAAGTAAACAAAGTATTTTTATTATCCAATGAGAATGAGTTCCTCAAACTATTTGAAACATTTTCCAGCTCTCTCCCTATCGATAACCACTCGACATGAATGGGAAAGATGTTGTGCTCAGATCCAGTGAAAACATAAAAACACCCAATTACTTCTTATTCCTTGCACAAATAGCCTACAGCTGTCTGTCCTGAGCTCACTTGCGCAGGAAACTGAGGGCCCAGAATATTTGATACAATGTTGGACGTTTGCTAGCGTGAGCGTCGGGCCGGAAACAGTCGATAGTTGATACAAGTTCATTGCAGACAGGCCATGATAAAAATGTATATAAATCACATTGACTATCGGGATATTTTCTACCTGCTTTTAGATTTGTATAATTTTAATATAAATTCAGATTAAACACATGACAATGATTGAGACTATTATAAATTAAGCAAAACCGTTACACAAAAATGTGCATACGAAAATCATAACTGGCAAGCAGATCGGTAGAAATGGCAAGAGTAAATTGGTACTCCAAATTGAAAAGGTTGCCAACCGCTAACGTACCCTATTACCAGCAACATTATTGAAGATTATTGATAAAAAAATCCTAAAGATTGATTCTATACTTCGTTTGACATGTTTCTACGAACTGTAATATGACTTTTCGTCTGAACTTTCGCCTGGCCTTGCCCGCGCCTTGTGAGTTTGGATTGCGTACGCGAACAAAAAGGAGGTATTTGGAAATAAATTATGGACTTTATCGAACAAAACAAACATTTATTGTGGAACTGGGATTCCTGGGAGTGCATTCTGATGAAGATCAAAGGTAAGTGAATATTTATAATGCTATTTCTTACTTCAGTTGACTCCACAACATCGCGGATATCTGTATGCTTGTTTTGTTGTTGTCTGTGTGCTGTACACAGATTATTGCATGATGTGCTTTTTCCGTAAAGTTATTTTGAAATCTGACACAGCGGTTGCATTAAGGAGAAGTGGATCTAAAATTCCATGCGTAACAGTTGTATCTTTTATCAATGTTTATTATGAGTATTTCTGTAAATTGATGTGGCTCTCTGCAAAAATCACTGGATGTTTTGGAACTACTGAACATAACACACCAATGTAAACGGAGATTTTTGGATATAAATATGAACTTTATCGAACAAAACATACATGTATTGTGTAACATGAAGTACTTTGAATGTCATCTTATGAAGATCAAAGGTTAGTGATTCATTTTATCTCAATTTCTGCTTTTTGTGGCTGTGTGTGACAAGGTACTGACCTAACAATCATTTGGTGTGCTTTCGTCGTAAAGCCTTTTTGAAATCGGACACTGTGGCTGGATTTACAACAAGGGTATCTTTAAAATGGTGTAAAATACTTTGTATGTTTGAGGAATTTTAATTATGGAATTTCTGTCGATTTTAATTTGGCGCCCTGCAATTTCACTGGCTGTTGTTGAGGTGAGACGCGACCGACTCACATATCCCAGAATTTGCGAAGGCCAGCAGCATTGGGAGGAAGAGAGTCAGGAACAGTTTTTTTCTTCTTCCAGTTAGGCCATCTTTATCTCTGGCTCCCTCAAGTCATTTGTGTGTCTTAATGATTTAATCAAACAGCATGCTTAAAGCATCAGACAAGTTCAGTAGATATAGTTGATTTTATTAAAAACACATGGGGTGTGTCTATATATGGAAAATACATGTTTACAATTTTTGACCAATTGATTGGTCGATGGAGATTTTAGGGACACCCCTAAAACAGAGGGACATATACAGCGTGTTGAAGGGGATTGGCCTGAGACGCTGTGCAGGTTTTCTAATCATGATCACATTATGAGTAGTTATTTGGGAATCAAGGTGATTTGTAATTCCGTTAAGTCGGACTGCAATGTAGCGAATATATCCATATATTTTTTAATCTAAGTAAGGAGACAGTGAAATATAAAATGAGGCATAGATGGAGACAATAGGAAATATAGTGATTCAAAGGCCTGCCACTAACAGCTGTGGAGCTCCCTTCCTGGACAAACTCAATTCTGCTGATCAGGAGGTGCCATTGTTCCCCTGTGACAGAGACAGCAGGGGTTCTAGTCAATGAAGTGGAACTGATTTGACCCAGAGACATGAAAGATGTGCTGCTAAGGATTATGGGTCTTAATATGCACAACCAATATTAATTCGTCTTGACAGATGAGATAGGCTATACATGCGGATGTGTGTTGATAATGAGAAAAATAAATGCTGTCCCTACTTCACTTGCAAACAAAGGTGCGTGAACAGTGGAGCAAACAAAGGTGTTTTCCTTTTACATGTGTTGTTAATGTACAGTATTGTATTTTATTCTAGCTTTCATGAAATTGATGTTGGTGAGTTTAAATCAATTAAATTCAATGCTCAGTGTCTCTCACCTCGACTCGTGTCTTGTAGAAGTGGACGTCGTGTAGCCTCTCCTTGCAGCGTGACAGCTCTGTGTCCAGTCTGTCCACCTTGGCTGCCTTCTCCCTCAGAGCATCCACCTCATCCCTGTAGGCACGCACCGACCGTGCCTCCGCCAGCACCTGCATGTTCTGCACAGGGCATAAAAGCACACTATGGATCTGGTCTGGAGGTTATAATTGCAGAAATTGTATACTGCCTCTGTTTGGTTGTTGCAAAGTAAAGGCACATGAATTATACAACAAACTAGATGGACTGGATCTTTCCATTTCAGAACTTCCTAGTCTCATATGAATATCCAAAAATTGTAATGGCTTTGAGAATGTGACATCAGCTAAAATGTTCACTACTGTGAAACTTCTGAAGATGGAATTTCAAAGCTTTTTTTTGACCTGTTAGTCATTTGTGGTCAAGATTTGGAGGAAATCTTTCTAAAATGAAAGAGGAAATTCACACCTCTTGCTTGAGTTTCTGCATCTCCAGGTCCAGCCTCTCCACCTCATGTTTGGTATCCATCAGATGCTCAGTCTTCTCCTCCCTGGGAGAGAGACGGCACACATTAGGTTGGCAAATAAATGGATTCAGACATGTAATCATGTATAGTATAGTTTATTTAGAGCCAATATTTTTTCTCAGGGTGCTTGCAGTGTTTCTGAAGTTAACATCTTAGGGAATTATTTGTCTTAATAAAATGTACTAAATGCTAAAATGTTACCCCTGACTCTAACTTGTCCCCTATTCTGACTCACAGTTCCTGCCGTGAGCGTCTCAGTTTGGCTTTAGTGTCGGCCAGCTCCACAGCCAGGTGCTGGCGGTCCTCTTTGGACAGCAGTGAGACGGGTCCGTCCAGGCCCAACACATTCCTCTCAGGACAGGGGTAACCGATGTGATTGGAGGGCTGCTGGGACTGGAGGTAGTCCTTCTCCTGGGTCAGCTCCACGATCACCTGGAGGATGTTGGAGAAGAATTCTGTCAGTCTATTGACTGGGTATAGAAAGGGCACAAATCAAGTCTGAATGACAGTACATTTATTGTGGGTAATACAGTTGATTTGGACGCGTTTCAGACTTGTTCCGTCTTAGATGCCAACCTCTGCACATTCATCTCGTTCATCTATGAGTTTGCGGAGGTGAAGGGCCATGTTACGGGACAGGGGGTTGAGCTCCTCAGGGGGCATGTCTGGCAGCTCCAGCCACTGCATGTCCAACACATTCTCCTGGTTATGGGTCACCTGAAGGGGTAGGCAGACAATATAACAATGTAAACAGGAATGCCATAAGTTCTACATTGAAACCCAATACATGTGTAGTAACAGTGCCCCCTCCCTTGTATTTATGTGTCTGTGAAGAAAAAAATAACAATATTGTAAAAATAAATATATTACTGTAGGCCTGGGAATAAGACTTTAATGTGTCTATGTGAAGATGCAAAGTACCTGTGATAAAATATTTGTCAATAAACAAATTGACAGACACGCATGAACATGATCCCCTAAATGTCAATGGAAATGCCATACTGTTAAAGTGTAGGCCGAGGAGTAAAACCTGAATATGTCTTTACATCATTAGATTTATTTGACAGGGACAGTGCACATCAATCAAGGTTTCTGTAAATGTGCCAGATTTAGCCAGATGCGTACCTGAAGATAACATGAGAAAAAAAATTCACTACAAAAAAAAGGAAGTGCTGATGCGCATGAACATGTGTGCCTGCTTCGACGTGAACACCTGCACTACTCACCTCTTGAATGTGGGAGACGATGGCTGCCTGCTTCTCGATGTCGAGCAGTTTGATTTTCTCAATGATCTCTTCTTTCCTCTCACACTGCAGAGGAAGTAACATTGGCAGGCATTTCTATTAGATACCTATAGGTCGTGACTATAAGCTAAAATCAGGTTTTCACATTCTCTATTGAACACAAAGGACTGGGTGTTTGAATGGTCATAAATACAAATAAGCCATATGAAAAGAATGTTCTAAATCTTATAGAAATACAGTTAAGGGTAATGTGGAGGACTTGAAGAAGCACAGACTTGAGTAATTACCATTCAAAAGGGGAGAAAACAATTAAGAGGTGTAGATGATGTAGTACATTTTCAAAGTTGATGCATCTATGCATGACGTTGACATTTTTATTTTTTATTTTTTTTAGGTATCGGAAAAATAACTGAGGAAAAGTCAACAACTATTCAACACTTCATCTCTATCCGGCTTTTCCCCCAGGAACAAGAAAAACCAGGGCAGTGTAACAAAGAGAGAAAAAAAGAGGGGGAGAGGCCCGGTGATTGGAGGGAATGAAAACAATAGTGTACAGAGCTGAAACTAGAGAGATAGAGCCACGGGAATGGAACAGTACAGCCTCTGGTATAGGTACAGGTGGGTGGGCCCTGCACTATTTAACCCTTTATCTCTATGAGCCTCTTACATGCTCTGTTATACTGGTGCTACATTGGACATGTTGACTTCAAAAGAGAAATTAATCTCAAAACTTTTTATGGCCATTTTGAATTGATTCCTAAAATGCTGATAAGATAACAGGTCGTTGCTGTTGCACTAATGTTTAATGTTATCTGTTTCAGTTAATACAGGGATGCGTTCTAACATGTAAAGTTATGCCAATGAAGCTTTGCTTCCTGGTGTGATCATGTGCAAGGTGGGGCGCCAGGTAGACTAGCAGTTAGAGCGCTGGGCCAACCGAAATGTAGCTGGTTCAAATACCTGAGTCAACAATGTGAAAAGAAATATAGGCACTTAACCCTAATTTGCCTGATGGGGCACCATACTACTATGGCTGACCATGTAAAACAGCACATTTCACATCCGGTATATGTGACAAAACGTATACATTTATACACATTCAGTACCAGTCAAAAGTTTGGACACCTGCTCATTCCAGTTTTTTTTTATTTTTACTATTTTCTACATTGTAGAATAATAGTGAAAACATCAAAACTATGAAATAACACATGGACTCATGTAGTAACCAAAAAGTGTTCAGCAAATCAAAATTTATTTGAAATTTTTCAAAGTAGCCACCCTTTTCACACTCTTGGCATTCTCTCAACCAGCTTCATGTGGTACCTGGAATGCATTTCAATTAACAGGTGTGCAGTGTTAAAAGTTAAATTGTGGATTTTCTTTCTTAATGCGTTTGAGACAATGAGTTGTGTTGTGACAAGGTAGAGGTAGTATACAGAAGATAGCTCTATTTGGTAAAAGACCAAGTCCATATTATGGCAAGAACAGCTCAAAAAAAGCAAAGAGAAACAACAGTCCATCATTACTTTAAGACATTAAGGTCAGTCAATCTGGAACATTTCAAGAACTTTGACAGTTTCTTCAAGTGCATTTGCAAAAATCATCAAGCGCTATTATGAAACTGGCTCTCATGAGGACCACCACAGGAATGGAAGACCCAGAGTTACCTCTGCTGCAGAGGATACGTTCATTAGAGTTACCAGCCCAAATAAATGCATCAGAGTTCAAGTAACAGACACAATTCAACATCAACTGTTCAGATGAGACTGCGTGATTCAGGCCTTCATGGTCAAATTGCTGCAAAGAAAACACTAAAAAGGACACCAATAAGAAGAAGAGACTTGCTTGGGACAAGAAACACGAGCCAAGAAACACATTAGACCGGTGGAAATATGTCCTTTGGTCTGAAGCATGGAGGAAGTGGTGTGATGGTTCTTTGCTGTTGACACTGATTTATTTAGAATTCAAGGCACACTTAACCAGCATGGCTACCACAGCATTCTGCAGATGTACGCCATCCCATCTGGTTTGCGCTTCGTGGGACTATAATTTATTTTTCAACAGAACAATGACCCAAAACACATCTCCAGGTTATGTAAGGGCAATTTGACCAAAAAGGCGAGTGATGAGTGCTGCATCAGATGACCTGGCCACAAACCCCCGACCTCAACCCAAATGAGATGGTTTGGGATGAGTTAGACCGCAGAGTGAAGGAAAATCAGCCAACAAGTGCTCAGCATATGTGAGAATTCCTTCAAGACCATTAGAAAAGCATTCCTCATGAAGCTGGTTGAGAGAATACCAAGAGTGTGCAAAGCTGTCATTGTGGCAAAGGGTGGCTACTTTGAAAAATCTCATATATATTTTGATTCGTTTAACACTTTTTTTGGTTACAACAATGATTCCATATGTGTAGTTTTGATGTCTTCACTATTATTCTACAATGTAGAAAATAGTAAAAATAAAGAAAAACCCTTGAATGAGTAGTTGTGTCCAAACTTTTGACTGGTACTGAACACAATATGTATAAGGTTTGCCAAAGCCGATAGTTTACAGTATAATAAAAGGATATGACTGACTGCTTCTACACAGACTCAGTCTTCAATTGGGAATCTAATTCTAAAGTAGGCCTACCTGATTGGCTCAATTAAAAGGGTTTGTTAATGTTTTGTAATTTTAACTTTATTCATTCAGATTATCATTGAGATCAAATCAATTTTGCAAGAAAGATACTCTGTTTAAAATCTGTTTAATATGTTAGAAAAGGCTATGTTACCTGTACAGCACAGCCTAGGATCAACAGCAGCAGTCTCTTCACCTCCTCCATGCCCTTGCCTGTTGAAGATGAAAGATGAAGACATAACTGATTAAAAACACCCTTTCCTTATAGCCAATTGATTTTGAGCTCAGATTCGATTTTGGTTTAAATCCCACAACTCTGCAGGGCAGTCACTATCTGACACAGCCATAAAATATCATTTTAAATCTAACCTTTTCCCTAACCTTAGTGGCACCCCAGTCTAATTTAACACTACGATGGAGCCGGAGGAGATGGCTGGCGTTTTACGATCCCCTCACCAATAGTGCTATTGCGTGTGTTTTTTCACGTTATTTGTAACTTATTTTGTACAATATCGTATGACTGAAAATAGCTTCTAGATAACAAGACAGCGATTACTCACCCCGTACGGGAGGAATACTTTTTCTTTAACGAGTCGGACGGAAAGGATTTACTTCAGATGCCCAACAAGGCCCCTCATCCCAGTCATTTGCAGGAGAAAGAGACATCGAAGGCGAAGGTCTGGGTGCCTTGTAAGGATCCGACGGCAAGTGTGTAATCTCCCTTTACCATAGGTCCCATTTTTATTACATTTTTTACCTTCATTTAACTAGGCAAGTCCATTAAGAACAAATCCTTATTTTCAATGACAGCCTTGTTCAGGGGCAGAACGACAGATTTGTACCATGTTGGCTCAGGGATTCGATCTTGCAACCTTTCCGGTTTCTAGTCCAACACTAACCACTAGGCTACCTGCCGCCCCAATGTACAACGCCCTATTAGCCAACGTACAACCAATGGCAAATAAAATCGACTTACTACGATCACTTATATCCTACCAACGGGACATTAAAAACTAACATCTTATGTGTCACCCATTCGTGGCTGAACGACAACATGAATAACATATAGCTGGGGGGGGGGGGGTTTAAGCTTTTTCGGCAAGATAGAACAGCGGCCTCTGGTAAGACCAGGGTTGGCGGTCTATGAATATTTGTAAACAGCTGGTGCATGAAATCTAAGGAAGTCTCAAATGTTTTGTATCTCATGATACACTGTAGACCACACTATTTACCAAGAGCATTTTCATCTATATTCTTCGTAGCTGTCTATTTACTACCAGAAACCGATGCTGGCACTAAGACAGCACTCAATGAGCGGTATAAGGCCTTAAGCAAGAAAACTCTCATCCAGGAGAGTGGCACTCCTAGTGGCCGGTGACTAACACCGGGAAACTTAAATCAGTTTTACCGAATTTCTACCAGCACTTTACATGTGCAACCAGAGGAAGAATAAAACAATTTTTTTTAAATAAAAAATAAATTCTAGACCACCTTTACTCCACACACAGAGACAAAGCTCTCCCTCCATTTGGCAAATCTGACCACAATTATATCCTCCGGATTCCTGCTTACAAGCAAAAACTAAAGCAAGAAGCACCAGTGACTCGGTCAATAAGAAAGTGGTCAGATGAAGCAGATGCTAAGCTACAGAACTGTTTTGCTAACACAGACTGGAAAATGTTCCGGGATTCTTCTGATGGCATTGAGAAGTACACCACATCAGTCACTGACTTCATCAATAAGTGCAAAGATGTCACCGTACGTACAAACCCCAACCAGATGGATTACCAGGACGTGTGCTCCGACCATGCGCTGACCAACTGGCAAATGTCTTCACTGACATTTTCAACCTGTCCCTGACGGAGTCTGTAATACCAACATGTTTCAAGCAGACCACCATAGTCCCTGTGCCCAAGAAGAGTAACCTGCCTAAATGACTACCGACCCATAGCACTCATGTCTGTGGCCATGAAATGCTTTGAAAGGCTGGTCATAGCTCACATCAACACCATTATCCCAGAAACCCTATTCCCACTATTTGCATACCTCCCCAACAGATCATGCAATCTATTGTACTCCACACTGCTCTTTCCCACCTGGACACAAGGAACACCTATGCAAGAATGCTATTCATTGACTACAGCTCAGCGTTCAACACCATTGTGCCCTCAAAGATCATCATGAAGCTAAGGACCCAGGGACTAAACACCTCCCAATGCTACTGGATCCTGGACTTCCTGATGGGCCACCCCCAGGTGGTAAGGCTAGGCAACAACACATCTGCCACGCTGATCCTCAAAACAAGGGCCCCTCAGGGGTGCGTACCCCTATACTTCCTGTTCACTCATGACTGCATTGCCAGGCACAACTCCAACACCATCAACAAGTCTGCCAAGAAAGTCCTGAAGCGGGAAAGACAAAGCCTATTCCTCCTCAGGAGACTCAGCATGGGTCCTCAAAAGGTTTTACAGCTGCACCGTCGAGAGCATCCTGACAGGTTGTATCACTGCCTGGTATGGCAACTGCTCGGACTCTGACAGCAAGGCTCTAGAGGGTAGTGCATATGGCCCAGTACATCACTTTGGTTAAGCTTCCTGCCATCCAGGACCTCTATACCAGGTGATGTCAGAGGAAGGCCCTAAAAATTGTCAGACTCCAGCTACCCTAGTCATAGACTGTTCTCTATGCATACCGCACAGCAACCGGTATCCGGAGCACCAAGTCTAGGTCCAAAGGCAGCTTCTACTCCCAAGCCATAAGACTCCTGAACAGTTCATCAAAGGGCTACCCAGACCCTACTTTTACGCTACTGCTAATCTATGCATAGTCTCTAACTCTACCTTCATGTACATATTACCTCGACAAACCAGTGCCCCCTTGTAATCGGTTTGAAATGTCTAGTTAGTTAGCGGGGTGCGTGCTAATAGCATTGAAAATCAGTGACATCACTTGCGGAGTCCTTGAAGTAGTTGTTTCCCTTTCTCTGCAAGGGCCGCAGCTTTTGTGGAGCGATAGGTAACGATGCTTCGAGGGTGACGGTTGATGTGTGCAGAGGGTCCCTGGTTTGAGCCCAGGTAGGGGCGAAGAGAGGGAAGGAAGAAACTGTTACACCCACACATCAACTCTGTACCGGTACCCCTGTATATAGCCTCGCTACCGTTATTTTATTGCTGCTGTTTAATTATTTGTTGCTTTGTCATTATTTTTTACTTTACACCTATTTTTCTCAAAACTTCTTTAAAGCATTGTTGGTTAAGGGCTTGTAAGTAAGCATTTCACTGTGAGGTCTACACCTGTTGTATTCAGTGCATGTGACAAATAAAATATAATTTGATTTACTTAACAAAAAAGGCACATCTGAATTAGGTGGTCCAGGCAAGTCATTGCACAAGTGAGTGAGTGGGTGGAGGGGGGGGGCTTTCCTCTATTGTTCTCTATTTGCTCCTCAAGCAAGGGGGAGGCCAATGACCTCACGGAATCCGATCAGACCAACTCCTTGAATGCCCCTACTCCTTCAAGTTGTGTATATCGCTTTTCAACAGTACAAGCAAAAACATCTATGGGAGGACATCTTGAAATGAAGACATTTTTGTTTGATTTTTTAGCGATATACAGTGCCTTTAGAAAGAATTCATACCCCTCGACGTATTCAACATTGTTGTTACAGCCTCAATTCAAAATGGATTAAATACATCCCACCCATCACCCCATAATGACAAAGTGAAAACATGTTTAGAGAAATGTTTACAAATGTATTTAAAATGAAAGAGAAATATCAAATCAACATAAGTATTCACACCCCTGAGTCAATACATGTTAGAATCACATTTTGCATCACTTATAGCTGTGAGCCTGTCTGGGTAAGTCTCTTAGAGCTTTGCACACCTGGATTGTACAATATTTGCACATTCTTTTCAAAATTCTTCAAGCACTGTCAAGTTGGTGGTTGATCATTGCTAAACAGCCATTTTCAAGTCTTGCATTGATTTTAAAGTCAATTTAAGTCAAGACTAACTAGACATGGGAACATTCAATTAGAAAACCTACCAGGTCTTTGTGGTTGAATCTGTGTTTGAAATTCACAGCTCGACTGAGGGACCTGACAGAAACATGTGTGTGGTACAGATGAGGTAGTCATTCAAAAATCATGTTAAAACACTATTATTGCACACCGAGTCCATGCAACTTAAGTGACGTAAGCATATTTTTACTCCTACACGTATTAAGGCTTGCCATAACAAAGGGGTGTAATACTTAGAGTCAAGATATTTCAGCTTTTCATTTAATACATTTTAAACATAATTCCACTTTGACATTATGGGGTATTGTGTGTAGGCCTGTGACACAAAAGCTCAATTTAATACATTTTTAATTCAGGCTATAACACATTTGCAAAAGTTAAGGGGTGTGAATACTTTCTGAAGGCACTGTGTAGCCAATTGACTTTTCAGCTGGCCTATCTAGTGGTAAGGGAAGGCCCCCATGAAATGGATCAAAATGAATGGCTACTTATTGGCATTGGGCGAACCATATACACAATCGCAAACACCAATCAAATGGACGGCAATTGATCAAAAACATACTGCAAGCGAAACATGGCAAATGCCAGGGGTCACAATCCAAAAATCCCAAACGGGGTGAGCGCGCTCCACTGTAGGATTTCATATGGGAAATGGTCAAAGTCAGGTCTCAAGGTTGAAATTTTCAAAATCTCATTTTTTTTCAAAATTGTAAACCCTCATATCAAGTGTGTTCTGTACCATTTTTCGAAATGTCTTTAGGTCAATTATACATATGTAGTAACCATATGGACATACATTTGTCTTATTATATTGAGTTTGCCCAAAAGGCCTTTGTTTTGTCCATTTGCCATATATGATCATGGGACGTTAGCCAGAGCCCGAAAATCAGTGAAGCATGTCCAAATGGTGTATGCATGAGATGTTTTTATATATATAAGTACTAAATCAGGCTGTTATGTCCATTTGCCATATATGATCATAGGAAGTCAGCTTTCAAACAGTGAACCATGTGCAAATGGCATATATAAATGTTGAGATGGCCTATATACTGACCAAATGATATACATCACTATGTTAACCTGTTGATGCTCTGGGGGCGCAATTTCATTTTTGGATGAAAAACGTTCCCGTTTTAAACAAGATATTTTGTCACAAAAAGATGCTCGACTATGCATATAATTGCTACCGTTCGAAAGAAAACACTCTGACGTGTCCAGAAATACAAAGATCTTCTCTGTGCGTGCCCTAAAACGTGAGCTTCAGGCAAAACCAAGATGAGATGGCATCCAGGAAATGACAAGGATTTTTGAGGCTCTGTTTTTCAAGATCTCCTTATATGGCTGTGAACGCAAGAGGAATTAGTCAGCCCTTTCTGTCGTTTCCCCAAGGTGTCTGCAGCATTGTGACGTATTTGTGGGCAGATCATTGGAAGATTGACCATAACAGACCACATTTACCACGTGTCCGCCCGGTGTCCTGCGCCGAAATTGGTGCGCAAAAGTCACCTGCCAGTATTTTTCCATGGGACACAGAGAGGAAAGCAAGCTTCCACGAACTGCATGTCAATGAAGAGATATGTGAAAAAACACCTTGAGGATTGATTCCAAACAACGTTTGCCATGTTTCGGTCGATATTATGTAGTTAATCCGGAAAAAGTTTCACGTTGTAGGTGACTGCATTTTCGGTTCGTTTCGGTAGCCAGACGCAATGTAGAAAACAGAACGATTTCTCCTACACACAGACGCTTTCAGGAAACACTGCGCATTTGGTATGTGACTGAGACTCTCCTCATTGAAAACATCAGAAGCTCTTCAAAGGTAAATGATTTTATTTATTTGGTTATCTGGTTTTTGTGAAAATGTTGCATGCTACATGCTACACAAAATGCTATGCTAGCTTTGCATACTCTTACACAAATTAGTCAATTTCTATGGTTCAAAAGCATATTTTGAAAATCTGAGATGACAGTGTTGTTAAGAAAAGGCTAAGCTTGAGAGCAAACGCATTATTTTAATTTTATTTGCGATTTTCAGAAATCGTTAACGTTGCGTTATGCTAATGAGCCTGAGGCTTTAGTCACGATCCCGGATCCGGGATGGGGAGTTTCAAGAAGTTAAGCCCTGAATCAACCGAGAAGTTCTATTTGATCAAAGGAAGGCAGAATTTCTCATTGGTGATGATTCAGCATTTCCATTTCGTAACGGGGAGATCTTATGGATATACATTGGCAACTTGCAGAAGAGCATGTTCACACTGACAATATAGCATGTGTGTAATTGGACACTGTCCAATCGCTTGTTGGTGTTGATTTCGGCCTGTCCATTTGGTGTAGGTAAATCCCTCATTAAATACAATGGAAATGTACATTGTCCATTCGCAATGTAAAACGTACAATACCAATATATTTATACTGTCATCAAGTCAGCCATCAGTCAATAAGATATCATACTGGCACCAAACTTGGACAAAGTATGTTTGTCAGTATGTATAACTCTTTTAGAAACCAACAATCGCATATTTCAAAGCCGGCCCACAATTCATAGCGCCTTCTGTTCAAACCATTAAAAAAACAAATTGGAGCTGCGGGTCCAGTTCTGACATTGCGTAGGCCTAGCTGAGGCGACCCCAAATTCATCTCGATAGGTCATTCGGAGCCAGAGCAGCGCCCTTAATTAGTGCTGAAAATTCACGTTTTTTCAGGGGTTGCTACGGGGTCCGTGAACAAGCTTTCGGACAGAAACCTGTTGGGTCGGACTCTAGGGACCAAGGCGGTTTCAATGTACATAGTCTTGTGATTCTGGGACATCTCAAAATGTCGTCATTTCTGCGACGTTAAATTAATTGAAGACACTGCAAATTGACGAGGCTGTTTCTCAGCCTGAGAACCTTCTAGACACACACAACTCACCGTGCACTACCGAATAAAGCTCTAGAACAGGGTTCTACAGTTTCAGAGCTCTAGATCTAACGGTTCTTTGATGGTTTGAACGCAGGTAACAATTGCAGGCTGTGTGTGTGTCTGTAAGCCCCACACTATGTCACACCATATTGAGTGAGTGAGTGAGTGAGAGTACAGAAAAATCACATGGAGCCCAAAAACCTGCTTTAATGGAGTTGCCTGAACACGCCTCAACTGGATCTTCAACTTAAAAACAACACTTATTTAAGCATCATGAATTGGACTTTGTATGAATTCTTGTAAACTACGATAGATAAATGGCTGGTTACACAGTTGAAGTCGGAAGTTTACAAACACTTAGGTTGGAGTCATTAAAACTTGTTTTCAACAACTCCACAAATTAACAAACTATAGTTTTGGCAAGTCGGTTAGCACATCTACTTTGTGCATGACAAGTAATTTTTCCAACAATTGTTTAGACAGATTATTTCACTTATTCACTGTATCACAATTCCAGTGGGTCAGATGTTTACATACACTAAGTTGTCTGTGCCTTTCAACAGCTCAGAAAATTCCAGAAAATTATGTCATGGCTTTAGAAGCTTCTGATAGGCTAATTGACATCATTTGAGTCAATTGGAGGTGTACCTGTGGATGTATTAAGGCCTACCTCCAAACTCAGCACCTCTTTGCATGACATCATGGGAAAATCAAAAAATCAAATCAGCCAAGACATCAGAAATAAAGTGTAGACCTCCACAAGTCTGGTTCATCCTTGGGAGCAATTTCCAAATGGTTGAAGGTACCACGTTAATCTGTACAAACAATAGTACGCAAGTATAAACACCATGGGACCACGCAGCAGTCATACGCTCAGGAAGGAGACGCGTTCTGTTTCCTAGAGATGAACGGACGTGGTGTGAAAAAGTACAAATCAATCCCAGAACAGCAGCAAAGGACCTTGTGAAGATGCTGGAGGAAACAGGTACAAAAGTATCTATATCGACAGTAAAACGAGTCCTATATCAACAAAACCTGAAAGGCCACTCAGCAAGGAAGAAGACACTGCTCCAAAACCACCATAAAAAATACAGACTATGGTTTTCAACTGCACATGGAGAAATGTCCTCTGGTCTGATGAAACAAAAATAGAACTGTTTGGCCAGAATGACCATCGTTATGTTTGGAGGAAAAGGGGGGGGGGCTTTCAAGCCAATGAACAACATCCCAAACATGAAGCACAGGAGTGGCAGCATCATGCTGTGGGTGTGCTTTGCTGCAGGAGGAACTGGTGCACTTCACAAAATAGATGGCATCATGAGTTAGGAAAATGTGGATATATTGAAGCAACATCCCAAGACATCAGTCAGGAAGTTAAAGCTTGGTCGCAAATGGGTCTTCCAAATGGACAATGACCCCAAGCATACTTCCAAAGTTGTTTTAAAATGGCTTAAGGACAACAAAGTCAAGGTATTGGAGTGGCCATCACAAAGCCCTGACCTCAATCCTATAGAAAATGTGGGCAGAACAGAAAAATCATGTGTGGCTAAGGAGGCCTACCAACCTGACTCAGTTACACCAGCTCTGTCAGGAGGAATGGGCCAAAATTCACCCAACTTCTTGTGGGAAGCTTGTGGAAGGCTACCCAAAACATTTGACCCAAGTTAAACAATTTAAAGGCAATCCTACCAAATACTAATTAAATGTATGTAAATGTACTAATTGAGTGTATGTAAACTTCTGACCCACTGGGAATGTGATGAAAGAAATAAAAACTGAAATACATCACTCCAATATTATTCTGACATTTCACATTCTTAAAATAAAGTGGTGATCCTATCTGACCTAAAACAGGGATTTTTTACACGGATTAAATGTCAGGATTGTGAAAAACTGAGTTTAAATATATTTGGCTAAGGTGTATGTAAACTTCCAACTTCAACTGTATTTTTCCTTACACCGTAGGTTTATATACTTTGACGTGAAGTGGTCAAATTAGCACTGCATTACTGTTTTCAATATTTAATCCCACAAAATGTGCATTAACTCAGAGTGTTGTGGCCTCGATGCCATATTGTTTCTGGGCTAAAAGTACATTTGGCCACCTCTGTGCTCACAGAGTTTCATTTGAAGTCTTCTGTTTACGAGAAATGGACATGTCCATTTGCCATATATAGCCAGCTGGTGGAATTTTCCAGAAGAGCAGAAATTATTTTTTATTACAATTTGATATTGCTGAAACCAATTGTCCAGGAAACTTATTTTCTTTTTTTACTTCCCGGAACACCGGGCCCAGGGGAACGACCTGAGGCCTTCAGCCTATTTTAATAAACACTCGCAGAAGTCCAGTAAGGGACCATCCATTTGCAATATGAAGGTCCTCATCAATCATAAGGGAAATGACACAAGCGTCATTCCAATAAATGTCAACCTGCCAGGCAGGCAGCAAATCCCAAGTGACAGTTTTGTGGACCTTTCCCTCTTACCCCAGTTCTTACACCAGTGGGCTGGAAGATCTCCCGTCACTGATGGTTAGGAGCCATCAGTTAGTGGGTCAATCATTAAAATCTGCCACAGCTCAGGATTAGGTTTGGGTGTTTTTGTGGATGTAGCAAGCTCTTCCTTTTAAAAAGACTCATATGATGGTAAAAAACTATTTACCACGTTGTTTTGTACAGGGTTTGTCTGGGATCAGCTGTTTGTGTGTGTGTGTGTTTGTGTGTGTGTCCGTCCCCTTGGGCCTGGAAGGGACTTCAAAAAAGCTTGATCAACACTCTGGGGAAAGGGCAACACGGTTGCCACGGAGACCCTGTCTGCGACCCAGCTCTGCCCTTATTCCATTGAGACCAACTAAAAAGACAAGAGAGGTACACAGGGTAGGCAGTGGTGTAACCCTGAGAGGAGCTTTTCACTGTTTCTAATCTACACTTAACATATCTTTGTATGGAATGGCCTCAGGAAGTTAGGAAGTCACGGAAAAGCTTACGCATCAATCCACACAATAATATTAACACATACCCCATTAACCAATATTGAGATTCAGTTCACATACCAAGGCTGGCTTACAGCTAAAGCCTCCCAACAACTCCACCACTCAATGTTAGATCACTATTGTCCTTGATTGCTGAACACGTTTTCATATGGAACCAATCAAGAGGCCTAGATCTTGATAACTTGGCTCCCGGCAGGAAAATTAAAAAAAAAACAAGCCACATGGGTCCTGATAAGTTATTTGTGTGTCTGACAGACAGTTGCAGGAACCAACATGCAAAACAAGCAGGCGAGCGGCATGGTAGTGGCCCAACCCATGAAAGGCCTAGCCACCGGGAGAAGGAACAACAATGTCTGGCGGTGAAGCTGAACACTTCAAACATGACGTCATTATCCTGAAGATACTCTACTCTCACGCCAGCCGTTACAAAAGCCATAGAAATAACTGGTCTGGTGTTCCTTTTATTCATTCATGCATACAGTAGCGCACAGCAAGTACATGCATGAACTACATACAGTATGTGTGTGAACTACATACGGTATGTGTGAACTAGCTTTATGGAGTCATCTAGCTAGGTCGAGTTTCAAAAAAGTCATAAGGGACAGAGACGGCATGAACCACACTAGCTAGATTTAAACTCTCATGACAGTAGTGTACACAATATAGAGTTCTGGGTTCAGAGATTAAAATAAGATGAGGAAACAAAAACAACTCTTCCTTCTCATAAAATATTAGTTGGTCCCATCAAGGCTTAATATACCATAGTAGCCTTAAGTGAACTATCCCCAGCTATACCTGTATCTTGCGGACAGCAGGCCTCTATCTGACCTTTCCACACCACTATATAAGGTCTGACTGTCTCCATAGCCACATCTAGTCATATCAGGTCTATCCTGGCGAGGTTGTCGACACCAGACCGGAGAGCCCACACACTCAGCACTCTCCATGGCCTGATTAGCCTCCTACAGATAGAAGGGCTCCAACGGACTTTTCCTGCCTTTCCCACTTCCTGACTGACCCCAGTAAAAGGCTACAACATGTGCATCCTTTCCACCCCAACACGCCCTCATACAGTACATTATCTGGACCGAGATTACAAGGGAATACTTAAAGGCATTTGTAAGCACTTATTGTGAGTGTGCACAAGAGATGGGGACCCCTACATTAAATATTGCACTAGCCAGCTGGTCAACTGGATTTAGAGGAATAGCTACCTGAGGATTGTTGTGAGTTTGTGAACAAGAGAATGAGCACCACAGTACCTGAGAGGGGGTCCTTCGCGATGGTCAGCACATTAGGCAGGGTCATCAGGATGAGCTGCTGGAGACTGTCCTGAAAACACAGAGGAGAACATACCGGATTAAGTAAGAGCAGGACCAGAGGAAGGAAAACATTGCAGCAGAAGTCCTGTATTGACTTGTAACGCAGTGCAGGGGTTAACTATGCTAACTAATAAAGCCACAGACTCCAGCTAGAACAGAACAGGAAGCTTCCACCGGCATGAATTTGAAGGGTGAAGTCGCTAACAGAACTTAAAACAGGGACCCACAGCAAGGTGGGAAAGGGAAACGTATTAAACACAGACAGGAAATATTGATGGAAAGAATGACCATTTTCAGTTTGTAGAGAACACGTTTGGGGAGGAGGGGAGTTCATACAGTAACCAACGCAGTGCCCAGCTGAAACAATCTCCTAGTGAGAGAGAATATGTGCAGGGTTGTAATAACACACAAAAAAACAAAACAAAAATCCAACAAAAATCACAGAACGGTACATGTTGGGAATCAGGAAGGAACACAATCGCATACATACATGTGCTTGCATGTACGTACTGTTTGTTCTCTCGTTTGTCACACTCACATGGGTAACAAATGAAATGCTCAATGTCGGTCTGTGTGAGAATGGACCAGAAGAACAATGGACACCTTGGTAACAAGCTATAACACATCACACAGACACAGTAAACCAGACCCAACACGTCCAAATGACCTTAGCTCCTCGTTCAAACACACACCTACATAGAAAACATTACACCCACACAACTTGACACTGGTAGGTCACCTGTAATGGTTATAGCTGTAAAACCCAGGCACGTGCTTCAAACAACTCATTGTAGTAAAGTGAACAACTTGACACTTGGAGAATTTAACTGAAGTCTGCTTGAATTAAACAGTCTTCAGGTAAAACTGCAGGAGATGTAAAAAGGGAAAACTGAAAGATTAGGGTCAGGTTAGCCTCATTGTGAGACAGAGTGCGAGAGAAAAAGAGTGAGAGCGATAGCAAGAGAGCATTGGCACAGAAGTTACTATGACATCTTTACTCCTTTTCTTTCCCATACAGGTTTCACTGGACTCCGGAGGCATTAGATTAGACCGGCCTGGGGGAGAATCAAAGGGCCTGCCACCACTACAAGGGAGGGGCCTTCTGTATAGAGGGGCTGGATGGTGGTGGTGTGGGGTAATGAACACTTTCACTCTCCCTCCCTTCTATTGCAGCAGACCCTTGGCAGAGGCCCCAGCCTAGCTACAGCTCTATTGTCAGGTAAAAACCGTTGGGCATTCTATTTTTTACCCATGTCATCCTGAGAAACCTCGAACACAAAAAACACCCGACTTCTCTGTTTCAAATGCACTGAACTAGAAAGTCAGCACAAGATCGGTTAAGAAACAGCAGAACAGAGCTGAGTCTAACTGCCTGCTAGGCTCCTCATCTTACACTAGCAGCAGCTCAGTGAAAATGTCAGCAGGTGTTGCTTGTCCTTAGTTCCCCTGGTAGTCCATAAATTCCATGGTGCAAATACATAAACATAGATACATAACATAGATCCAGACATGAAACAATTGTTCTATTCCTTGATTAGCCAGATTTTTACATTATTTAAAATTAAGTTATGCTCGGCATGGCTTTGAGTTGCTGTGGTAGTTTGTTCCACTCAACCTTGCCAGTATATAAAAAAGGTGATATTACCAGATACTCTACAGATAGCCAGACTAGCTGTTTAAAATGCTTGACTTTCGATGAGTACGAGGAGGGAGTTAAGTACAGTTTCCACCAGCTTGTTTTGGCTGGTCTGTAGCTTATTTTTTAGCCGTTTAGGGATGCTGGTGAACCATGATGTTCAGTATCACTTTGATTATGCGTGCACTAGCGCACCTGCCAGAGTCTTTAGGCTGTCACCAAGATATTTTGAGGTCCGAGATAGAAATTCCAGTGTCACCAGTCAAGTACCCATTCAATTCACACCCGAGGTAGCTGACCGAGGTAGCTGACCGAGGTAGCTGACCAAGGCTTTTTGTGTAACCACCGAGTTGCCCACGCGGACACTAAAACCAGGGGACCTTCAAGCTTTTCTCTGGATTCTGTTTTTTTCCAATATGCAGAGAAAGGTTTTCTGAAAGTCATTTACTGATATTGGATAACTCTGCACTAAGTATCTTTTCCACTGAGGCTTTGTTCTTATGGGATACCAGTAGAGCAGAGTCATCAGCATACAAAATCAATTACGAGAGCAGGCTGATTTCATATCGTTCACGTGTGTGTATCTTCATGCTCCTTTTTTATTTATTTTATTTTATTTTTATTTTTTTATTTCGCCTTTATTTTACCAGGTAGGCTAGTTGAGAACAAGTTCTCATTTACAACTGCGACCTGGCCAAGATAAAGCATAGCAGTGTGAACAGACAACAACAGAGTTACACATGGAGTAAACAAAAAGTCAATAACACAGTAGAAAAAAAGAGTCTATATACATTGTGTGCGAAAGGCATGAGGAGGTAGGCAAATAATTACAATTTTGCAGATTAACACTGGAGTGATAAATGATCAGATGGGCATGTACAGGTAGAGATATTGGTGTGCAAAAGAGCAGAAAAGTAAATAAATACAGTATGGGGATGAGGTAGGTAAATTGGGCGGGCTATTTACCGATAGACTATGTACAGCTGCAGCGATCGGTTAGCTGCTCAGATAGCAGATGTTTGAAGTTGGTGAGGGAGATAAGTCTCCACCTTCACCTCACCTTAGTCCTGCATTCGACACCAATTCGAGCCCAACATTCTTTTGGGGGGGATTGGAAACCACATTTGATTTACGCAGACAAGTTCAGATCTGATCTGTCAGAAATATCAGTTAGTCTCTGTGGATGATTCGGTGTTCCTCAAGGATCCCTTCTAAGACCACTACTGTTCTCCATCTTACCGCTTGGTAATGTCATTCGGAAACACAATGTCAACATTCATTGCTATGCAGATGACACACAAGCAGTGCATTTCGATCAAACATGGTGAAGCCCCAAAATTGCCTACCCTGTGTTCCAGACATAAGTGGATGGCAGCAAATGTTTAAAAGTAAAACTCAAAACAGTGACGCTAGTTCTAGGTCCCGAGAAACAAAGACCTGCAGTCAGACCTGACAATGAATCTCAATGGTTGTACAGTCATCTCTAATAAAACTGAAGGACTTGGGCATTACTCTGGACCCTGTTCTCCCTTTTGACAAACAAAAAATATTTAAATCTTTAACATTTCAAAAATCTAACTTTTTTTTTTTAAAGCTAATCCATTATTTTGTGACATCAAGATTAGATAACTGGCTACCCAGACAAGGCACTCAAAACTTCAGCTAGTGCTCAATATGGCTGCTAGAATCTTGACTAGAACCCCAAAATGTTATCATATTACTCCAGCACGAGCCACTACACTGGCTTCCTGTTAACAAGGCTAGGGCTTGCTCCTACCCATCTCACCAATTTGGTTCTGCAGTACATAGCTACACGTACGTTACGGTCACAAGACACAGGCCTCGTTATTGTTCCTAGAATGTCTAAGCAAACAGCTGGAGGCAGAGATTTTGACTATAGAGGTACATTTTTATGGAATGGTCTGCCGATCCACATGAGACGCAGACTCAGTCTCAACCTTTAGGTCTTTACTGAAGACATATCTTCAGTAGGTCATATGATTGAGTGTAGTCTGGCTCAGGGGTGTGAAGGTGAACGGCAAGGCACTGGAGTGACGAACCACCTTTGCCGTCTCTGCCTGGCCAGCTCCCCTCTCCCTACTGGGATTCTCTGCCTCTGACCCTATTACGGGGGCTCAGTCATTGGCCTGCCTTTCCTGTCCTCAGGCTCATGCAGTGGGGGAGATCTACGTGGGCTATACTCAGCCTCATCTCAGGGTAGTAAGTTAGTGGTCTGTTGATATCCCTTTAGTGGTGTGGAGAAAGTGATTTGGCAAAGTGGTTGGGTTTTTAATCTTGCTTGGCCCTGTCCAGGGGCTAACATTGGACAGGGCCACAGTGTTCCCCGATCTCCCGTCTCAGTATCTATGCTGCAATAGTCTATATGCTGCAATAGTCTATATGCTGCAATAGTCTATATGCTGGGGGGCTAGAATCAGTCTGTCATATCTGGTGCAATTCTCATGTCTGTCCTGTGTAATCTTAGGTACTCTCCCATCTCTCACTTTCCCTCTTCCCCCTCCCAGAGGATCTGAGCCCTAGGACCATGCCTCAGAACAACATGGCCTGATGACTCCTGGCTGTTCCTGTCCCCAGTCCATCTGGTTGTGCTGCTGATCCAGTTTCTGCTGTTTTGCCTGCAGCTATGGAACCCTAACCTGTTCATCAGTCGTGCTACCTTGTCATGCTGCTGATCCAGTTTCCGCGGTTTTGCCTGCAGCTATGGAACCCTAACCTGTTCATCAGTCATGCTACCTTCTCGTGCTGCTGATCCAGTTTCCGCGGTTTTGCCTGCGGCTATGGAACACTAACCTGTTCACAGGTCGTGCCATCTTGTCCAGGACCTGCTGTTCTGACCCCCTCACTTGCACTCTCTCTCCCTCTTGCGCCTCCCCTAATAAAGTATGTTAAAAACAATAAATGCGTCAGTGGAGTGGGACTTTCTAAAACCGGACCAAGACAAAGAATATTAGTCTTACTCTATTCATAAATGACTTTTTCCAGCACTTTAGACCGCACACTCAAAATAGACACATCTATAGTTGCCCTTGTTGGTGTTTCTGCCCTTCTTGTGGATAGGGATCACTCTAGCATGTTTCGTAACTGTGGGAACTCTACCTTGCTCAATAAAGATGTTGATTAAATAAGACTTTACTACTTCTCTGTTATTAACAGATGCTTGGGTTTGGGGGCAACATTAGTAAATAAGCATGGTGCATCTGGACTGGAGCCTCTTATGGCCATAAAACAAGACTGTCTGACTAGAGGGCCCCATATGTCTGTTATTTTGTTACCTCATCAATATTCAAACAGGCTTACGTTCTATCCGTCACACACCCTCAGGCCTTTTTAGAAAACACCACTTAATTGAATGGCTACTTAAAATAGATCAATTTAGGGAAGCAACACCATTAAACAATGTCCCATTACAAGATTAGTATAATATGGCTAGCACTGGGGCTTTGAAGAAGTGTTACAGGCTCAAACCATCATGTTTCAGCAGGCAGGTGATCATCGAGAGGAACCTGAGGGAGAACGGCAGCTCTGAGACAGGCTGCCTACCGGTTTACCCTCTGGAGAACGGGCCAGTGAGGACACTAACAGTAGCTGCAGGTGTTGGCTATAATGCATAGCTAAATAGAGTTCCCTAGCTATCTCTGTCTACGACCCAAATGGCACCATATTCCCTTTATAGTGCACTACTTTTGACGAGGCTCTGGTGAAATGAACCGCACTATAAAGAGAATAGGGTGTCATTTAGAAAGCATATTCTCTTTGCCTGGTCAACTCCTGCTGTCAGCTAGTTGAAATCATCTCAATCAGCATAAGAGAAACCAAACCAGTGTAAATTAAACATGACAACAGCCAGGCAGATGGTGCCTTCAAGGCTCTAACTAGACCTTATTGATGGAGATATTTGCCTTGTTTTTCCAGTACTGGGTCATAATCATTGGGCACAAATAAAAAAATATATAATTGAAATGACAAATAGGGAGAGAGGGACTACCTGGACTTGTATATTTTCAGGTTTAACGTTTTAAAAAGGTGATGGAGATGCTATGGTAGGCTGGTTTATCAGCCATGTTAGTGGAAAACAGGCTGGGACACAAACAAAAAGAGGTCTGGTTTACATTATTGATAAGTGCAGATCGATTTCAGCCTGTGGGAACAGGTGAGGTCATGTTCAGGTACTGGAGTCAAATCTCTCCTCTCCAACCCTCTCTCCATTACCCACCCAACAATGATAACTCCTTCAGTAGAATAACGAAAATAGTTTTTGGCTGACCTCATCCCTTCGTGTGCGCAGGTGTGTATTGTGCAATAGGTAGACGTGTCCCTTGACAACAGCCCTCTCCTCCACTGTAAAATCTACCTTTGTTTAAACAGGGAAGTGGGGAGGAGAAAGAAAAGGACTTCATCATCTACAGCTCAGTAACATTATGGAACCATCATTGGGAGGAATGGCTTTGAAGATGTGTTGGGAGGGTCAAAGAAAGATCAACGGCCAGAAATGTTGGGTAAAAAAAAAAATATATATATATATAAAAATAAAATAAAAATCAATGCCTGGGCCCCATTTCCTGTTCCTCTGTTGCTCTGCAGAACAATACAGAGCTCTGTAATCTAGGATATCCATAGGCCACGTGTTTTTGTTTGTTTTTCTGGACCTTTGGCTTGATGGTGCTTCTACACTTGCATTGCTTGCTGTTTTAGGCTGGGTTTCTGTACAGCACTTTGAGATATCAGCTGATGTAAGAAGGGCTTTATACATAAATGTGATGGTTAATTGGAGACCGATTAGACTGTTCACATAAAGCTGATGGAGCTGTATACCAAGTGTTTCAAATTCTACATGTACGTCATTAGGAGTGAGACGAGTCAGCAAGTGAAAGCAAGCACGAGTGAAAGGTTGAGACAAAAGCAGAGAGGAGAGCTTCAGCCTCCTCACCTCCTCCCCAACCAACCAAGATCAAGGAGACAGCAGAGGCAGGCGAGGTAGCTCCGCACCAGTGCTGGGCTCGACACAGTAACGTCAGTCAGAGGATGTTCCCCCAGGCCTCGCTCTCTCCTAATCACAGAGACTCTCCCCCTCAGCACAGACAACCCATGAGAACAGCAGGACTCCTGCATCCATCCACTTTGCCAGGACTGCTTCAAAGCACCGCATACAGTTGAAGTCGGAAGTTTACATACACCTTAGCCGAATACATTTTAACTCAGTTTTTCACAATTTGACATTAAATCCTAGTAAACATTCCCTGTCTTAGGATCACCACTATATTAAGAATGTGAAATGTCAGAATAATAGTAGAGTGATTTATTTCAGCTTTTATTGCTTTCATCACATTCCCAGTGGGTCAGAAGTTTACATCTACCAAATGCTAATTGAGTGTTATTGCCTTTAAAATTGTTTAACTTGGGCCAAACGTTTAGGGTAGCCTTCCACAAACTTTCCACAAGAAGTTGGGTGAATTTTGGCCCATTCCTCCTGACAGAGCTGGTGTAACCGAGTCAGGTTTGTAGGCCTCCTTGCTCGCCCATAATTTTTCAGTTCTGCCAACACATTTTCTATAGGATTGAGGTCAGGGCTTTGTGATGGCCACTCCAATCCCTTGACTTTGTTGTCCTTCAGCCATTTTACCACAACGTTGGTAGTATGCTTGGGGCCATTGTCCATTTGGAAGAACAATTTACGAACAAGCTTTAGCTTCCTGGCGGATGTCTTGATGTTGCTTCAATATATCCACATCATTTTCCTACCTCATGACGCCATCTATTTTTGGGAAGTACACCAGTCCCTCCAGCAGCAAACCACCCCCACAACATGATGCTGCCACCCCCGTGCTTCACGGTTGGGATGGTGTTCTTCGGCTTGCAAGCCTCCCCATTTTACCTCCAAATATAATGATGGTCACTATGGCCAAACAGTTCTATTTTTGTTTTATCAGACCAGACGACATTTCTCCAAAAAGTATGATCTTTGTCCCCATGTGCAGTTGCAAACCATAGGCTGGCTTTTTTTTAATGGCGGTTTTGGAGCAGTGGCTTCTTCCTTGCTGAGCGGCCTTTCAGGTTATGTCAATATAGGACTATTTTTATTGTGGATATAGATACTTTTGTACCTGTTTCCTCCAGCATCGTCACATGGTCCTTTGTTGCTGTTCTGGGATTGATTTGCACTTTCCACACCAAAGTACATCTCTAGGAGACAGAACGCATCTCCTTCCTGAGCAGAATGACGGCTAAGTGGTACCATGGTGTTTATACTTACGTACTACTGTTTGTACAGATGAACATGGTGCCTTCAGGCGTTTGGAAATTGCTCCCAAGGATGAACCAGACTTGTGAAAGTCTACAATTGTTTTTTCCTGAGGTCTTGGCTGATGTCTTTTGATTTTCCCATGATGTCAAGCAAAGAGGCACAGAGTTTGAAGGTCGGCCTTGAAATACATTCACAGGTACACCTCCAGTTGACATTTAGAGACATTTAGGTATAGCACTTAAAATAAAGAAATTCCCTTCCAATGTACTGTATTTTAGTCGTACACTGTAAACAATGGGCTGTATAGACAGAGCTCCATGACCAGGTTACTATAAGAGGAAGGGACCACACCCAAAACAGTTTTCCTGAGGAGAAGACGACACTATAGTCTATAAACAGTGCTGCTGCCGTTTGCTGCTGTGTTAGGGAAGCCCTACAGTAAGTATGAAGCTCTTGTACTATGGTGAGGCCGCACAAGCACATAAACGTAGCAAAAAAATAAACATCCTCTAACTGTCAACTGCATTTATTTTCAGCAAACTTAACATGTGTAAATATTTGTATGAACATAAGATTCAGACAAACTGAACAAATTCCACAGGCATGTGACTAAGAGAAATTGAATATTGTGTGCCTGAACACAATATTCACAGATGAGCATGGACCCTGGGCATCTTTCTTTTGGCAATTTTCCAGTCAGTAGAAAGGCCTCTTTAGTGTCCTAAGTTTTCATAACTGTGACCTTAATTGCCTACCGGCTAATCTGTTAGTGTCTTGACGACTGTTCCACAGGTGCATGTTCATTAATTGTTTATGGTTCATTGAAAAGGCATGGGAAACCGTATTTAAAAACACTTTACAGTGAAGATCTGTGAAGTTATTTGGATTTTTACAAATCATCTTTGATACAGGGTCCTGAAAAAGGGACGTTTCTTTTAAGTGTATGCTAGCAGCTAACTGGTAATGTTGTGCACCAGAACTCTGCAATAGCCTAGGGACACAATCAACTAGCCGGAGACCCTCGAAGGTGTCACAACTAGGAACAGTCTGGCAGTGTGACAAAGCAACACCCTGCACCCAACTGCTGCCACCATACCTACCTAAACAAACAGCAAAATAACTGAAGATATTACCAGGCGGCACCGGAAACAGATTAGGACCTGCCTCCATCACAGGGTACACAATGGCTATCTTGGTTGGTTTTGTCACATTACAGTGAATGAAAAATGCTTTTTTTTTTTAATGGTCCAGGTCCTTCAATATCATTCAGATGTACTTTTAAAGGATGTGTAATAGTGTATAAAAAAGGTGCAGTAATGTGTATACCATTTCCATACCAAATAAAGAATGCCATGTCAATCTTTTTGTCAATCTCAAATTTGGTTGAGTGGATGTGCAGTAAAAATCCCAGAGAGTGGATCAATAGCCATTGTTGAATATTACAGCCTGGTGAGTGAGAATTTCATCATGTACCAGCAACCCATTTAAAAAGTGCACACCCTATGCCCCCCTTGGTCTGACCACTGACCCAGGCTATGATCAATAACACAGCTAAGCACACTCCCGTGTGTGTGTGTGTGTGTGTGTGTGTGTGTGTGTACGCACACGTGAGAGAGAAACAACTCGTCAATTAAATTCCCAATGTACGCAGCCCATCTCCCTTGCTAATTGACCCCCTGCACCATATTCCCTGTGGGGAAGACAGCCTTCCTCACAGCACTGACTACACATCTGTAAGCACTCATATCTATACATTTTAACATTGTCATTCTGTGAATGCTTCTGAAATAACACAGAACGCTTCTCTCTGCACTGATGATTGCATCAGCAGAGCTTCAGTGGCTGCAATCAGAGCTTCAGAATTCTAATCACAAGGTGGTGAATTATTTCTCACCTGGGCGTCTAGTCTACAGTTAAGTCACTAACCACAGAGTATCACATACACTTTGTAAAACCTTACAGGCGGAGAGATGGGAAATAACTGTCCGTGCAGATACAAATATACTGTACAGAAAACAGACGAGTGATTCATTGAAAAGATAAAGCGGCTAAAATAAGAAGGAACAGAGCTGGTATAGAACTTATTCAACACTGGATTAAAGAAACACTCAAACTTGACAGAGTGAGTAAATAGGGTACCTAGTCTTCCCAGCCTCCCAGACATGACAGCAACAAACACTAGGCTGACTGGGAGGTTCGCCGCTGTTCACATTTCAAAGACTTCTCTCTGTAACAAATGAATGAGAAATCATTCATAAACATAAAAATATTATTTTGGGCTGTCTGCCATATTTCATAGCCCAGACTGCATTAAGGCTTCTTGCCAAAAGACCTGGGACAAGGACACCCCAGTTGAAAAGAAAGACACATAAAGAACAAGACTGAAGCAATGTCCGAGACCCCACACTTGATAAATCCCACTGTGTGTGTCTCTCTCTCAGAGCCAATACACCCACCTACTAACTCCTCATTCAGTGTGAATGCAACAGCAGGCTGGAAAGAGGCATTCCTGCCACCATGATAACCCTGCCCCCCACTCCTGCTCTCCTTTATTGACCGAGTACAATGACACCTCCCCTGAACTCCCCTACCCCCTCCCCCAGCGTCCATTGAGGGGACGCAGTCTTGTGGAACCCTCCCCAGCTGTTCCATTCTCCTCTGCTGAGTTTGCTGTGAAGGTCTGAGGGCCAGAGCTGGTTGACATGATCCTGTCCCTATGAGTGGAGAGTGTAGAGGTCTGGGTGTCGGTGTGATAAGGCATGGGTTGACCGGGATGGGGTGACTTGATGACCAAGCCCCTATGGGGTACAAGCAGGGCTGGAGCTGATGCTAGTCTAGTGGCTTTACAGAGTACCGTACACGCGTCTCTACAGCCTAGGGCAACCTGGCTGCTGGAAACCAGTCGGTGCCTGCATCGTTGCTTCTATAGCCCAGTGGCAGCAGATCCCTGAAGCTATGAACAGAGGAAGCCAAGTCACCCATCCATGGGGTGTATGACCCTGATTTTGTTGCTCTAATGTTTGGGCCCAGTACCACAGAGGACAGGTTGGCAGCAAATGTTGTGTTAAAGTAAAACAGATGCCTATCAAAATACAGTTAACAAACACAGTCATGGCAGAAATGGCCCATATGGCAATTAAATGCAGACAGACATTGCCCACATGCTTTCCAGCCGAAACAGTTTGTGCATATATTATGTCATTTTGTGACATTTTGGACTTTGGTAAGGGTTCTCAGCACTTCGGGTAAACAACATTTTTTCTTAGGGAAAGCCGGAAACAGTAGCCAAAGTTCACACCCCTTCGTCAGTGATTGGTCAGCAGTAGGGATTCTGCGACTCGTTATCATGCACATTCTTTGGAGAAATACTGTATCAAACATCTTAGATGAAAAATTGTGCGACTAAGATCTCCGACAAAACATCAAAATTAATGACAGAACTCGAGTTCAGATAAATTGGGACTACTTTGAGGAAGTATGCTCCCAGATAGACTAAACTTTTTTTCTTGCTTTGAGGACAATACAGTGCCACGGCCCGCTACCAAAACCTGCTGGCTCTCCTTCACTGCAGCCGACGTGAGTAAAACATTTAAACGTGTTGACCCTCGCAAGGCTGCAGGACCAGACGGTATCCCCAGACGTGTCCTCAGAGCATGCGCAGACCAGTTGGCTGGTGTGTTGACGGACATATTCAATCAATACTTATCCCAGTCTGCTGTTCCCACATGCTTCAAGAGGGCCACCATTGTTCCTGTTCCCAAGAAAGCTAAGGTAACTGAGCTAAACGACTACCGCCCGCCCCTTAGCACTCACTTCAATCATCATGAAGTACTTTGAGAGACTAGTCAAGGACCATATCACCTCCACCCTACCTGACGCCCTAGACCCACTTCCAATTTGCTTACCGCCCCACAGACGACGCAATCGCTACCACACTGCCCTAACCCATCTGGACAAGAGGAATACCTACGTGAGAATGCTGTTCATCAACTACAGCTCAGCATTTAACACCATAGTACCCTCCAAACACGTCATCAAGCTCGAAACCCTGGGTCTCAACCCTGCCCTGTGCAACTGGGTACTGGACTTCCTGACGGTCACCCCCAGGTGGTGAGGGTAGGTAAAAACATCTCCACCCCGCTGATCCTCAACACTGGGGACCCACAAGGGTGCGTTCTGAGCCCTCTCCTGTACTCCCTGTTCACCCAAGACTGCGTGGCCATGCACGCTCCCAACTCAATCATCAAGTTTGCAGACGACACAACAGTGGTAGGCTTGATTACCAACAACGCTGAGAGGGCCTACAGGGAGGAGGTGAGGGCCCTCGGCGTGTGGTGTCAGGAAAATAACCTCACACTCAACGTCAGCAAAACTAAGAAGATGATTGTGGATTTCAGGAAACAGCAGGAGGGAGCACCCCCCTATCCACATCGACGGGACAGTAGTGGAGTGGGTAGTAAGTCAAGTTCCTCGGCGTACACATCACGGACAAACTGAATTGGTCCACCCACACAGACAGCGTTGTGAAGAAGGAGCAGCAGTGCCTCTTCAACCTCAGGAGCCTGAAAAATTTCAGCTTGTCACCAAAAGCACACAAACTTCTACAGATGCACAATCGAGAGCATCCTGTCGGGCTGTATCACCGCCTGGTACGGCAACTGCTCCGCCCACAACCGTAAGGCTCTCCAGAGGGTAGTGAGGTCTGCACAACACATCACCGGGGGCAAACTACTTGCCCTCCAGGACACCTACACCACCCGATGGTACAGGAAGGTCTTAAAGATCATCAAGGACAACAACCACCCGAGCCACTGCCTGTTGGCCCCGCTATCATCCAGAAGGCGAGGTCAGTACAGGTGCATCAAAGCAGGGACCGAGAGACTGAAAAATATCTCAAGGCCATCAGACTGTTAAACAGCCACCACTAACATTGAGTGGCTGCTGCCAACATACTGACTCAACTCCAGCCACTTTAATAATGGAAATTGATGTAAAAATGTATAACTAGCCACTTTAAACAATGCCACTTAATATAATGTTTACATACCCTACATTACTCATCTCATATGTATATGTATTTCCTGTACTCTATATAACCTACTGCATCTTGCCATCTTTATCTAATACATGCATCACTAGCCACTTTAAACTATGCCACTTTGTTTATATACCCTACATTACTCATCTCATATGTATATACTGTACTCTATACCATCTTGCCTATGCCGTTCTGTACCATCACTCATTCATATATCTGTATGTACATATTCTTTATCCCTTTACACTTGTGTGTATACGGTAGTAGTTGTGGAATTGTTAGGTTAGATTACTTGTTGGTTATTACTGCATTGTTGGAACTAGAAGCACAAGCATTTTGCTACACTTGCATTAACATCTGTTAACCATGTGTATGTGCCAAATAAAATTTGACGCACTGTCTACAGCATCTCAAATTTTTTCAAGCTAAGGTCTTTCAAGGGTGTGTGGGAGCACACGCATTCGGTTTGGCTAGCCACCAGCTGAACGGAAGCATGCTGACGCCTTTAGCAATCTGAAATCAATTCCAAAAACAGAAAACCCACCCACACACACTGGCTGCCTGTGGCCTGAAATAAGACATGTGACAAACGGATATGGAATTGTGTCCCTGAACAAAGGGGGGGTTTAATTCCCGGACACTTCTGGGGGGAATAGCGCTAGCACTCACCCGCCGATCCAACAGGTCCCAGATGTGCTCAATGGGATTGCGATCGGGGCTCTTCGCTGGCCATGGTAGAGAACTGACATTCCTGTCTTGCAGGAAATCATGCACAGAACGAACAGTATGGCTGGTGGCATTGTCATGCTGGAGGGTCATGTCAGGATGAGCCTGCAGGAAGGAGGATGTCTTCCCTGTAACGCACACCGTTATTGTCATTGCCTGCATTGACAACAAGCTCAGTCTGATGATGCGGTGACACACCGCCCCAGACCATGACGGACCCTCCATCTCCAAATTGATCCCCCTCCAGTGTACAGGACTCGGTGTAATGCCCATTCCTTCTACGATAAACGCGAATCCGACCATCACTCCTGGCGAGACAAAACCGCGACTCGTCAGTGAAGAGCACTTTTTGCCAGTCCTGTCTGGTCCAGCGATGGTGGGTTCGTGCCCATAGGCAACGTTGTTGCGGGTGATGTCTGGTGAGGATCTGCCTTACAACATGCCTACAAGCCCTCAGTCCAGCCTATTTTAAATTTTTTTTACCTTTATTTAACTAGGCAAGTCAGTTAAGAACAAATTCTTATTTTCAATGACGGCCTAGGAACAGTGGGTTAACTGCCTGTTCAGGGGCAGAACGACAGATTTGTACCTTGTCAGCTCAGGGGTTTGAACTTGCAACCTTCCGGTTACTAGTCCAACCCTCTAACCACTAGGCTACGCTGCCGCCCCTATTGCGGACAGTCTGAGCACTGATGGTGGGATTGTGCATTCCTGGGCTAACCCGGGCAGTTGTTGGTGCCGTCATCCTGTACCTGTCCCGCAGGTTATGTTCGGCTGTACGGATCCTGTGCCAGTGTTGTTACACGTGAATGCAAGAAGTGACACAATTTCCCTTTTTAAAAGAAATTCATGTTAGCAGGCAAGTTTAAAAAGATGTACTTATGTATTGATTTTAAGAAAGGCATTGATGTTTATGGTTAGGTACACATTGGTGCAGCGACAGTGCTTTGTTCGCGAATGTGCTTGTTAAATCACCTGTATAGCGAAGTAGGCTGTGATTCAATGACAAATGAACAGGCACCACAACGATTATATGCAACGCAGGACAAGCAAGAACCTGTTACGGGTAGACGTTCCGCAACATCCGGTGAAATTGCAGAGTGCGAAATTCAGATTCAATTATTAGAAATATTTAACTTTCATAAAAATCACAAGTGCAATACACCAAATTAAAGCTAAACTCCTTGTTAATCCAGTCAGATTTCAAAATGGCTTTACGGCGAAAGCAAACCATGTGATTATCTGAGGACAGCACCCCACCATACAATATGAAAATCATATTTCAACCAAGCAGGTGTGACATGAAAGTCAGAAATAATGGATATAATTAATGCCTTACCTTTGAAGATCTTCTGTTGGCACTTCAATATGTCCCAGAAACTTCACAAATGGTCCTTTTGTTTGATAAACTCATTTTTATATCCCCAAAATGTCCATTTATATGGAGTGTTTGATTAAGAAAAACATTGGTTCCAACTCGCCCAACTTGACTACAAATTATCTAATAAGTTACCTGTAAACTTGGTCCAAACATTTCAAACAACTTTCCTAATGCATCCTTAGGTATACTAAAACATAAATAATCGATCAAATTTAAGACAGTATATTCCATGTTCAATAGCTGATAAAAATCAACGTGGAGCGCATGACCTGGAGCGCGCACCAAAGAAAAGAGTACACTTGGCTTGACACTCATTCTGAACAGCCGTACCTCTTCATTTCTCAAAGGAAAAACATCAACCAATTTCTAAAGACTGTTCACGTCTAGTGGAAGTCATAGGAACTGCAACCAGGTGCAGATTCCTATAATAAACCAATAGAAAACAGTCCCCTCAACATTTTTTCACCTGGATGGTTTGCCCTCTGGGTTTCACATGCTAAATGTTTTTTATTTTACCTCTATTTAACTAGGCAAGTCAGTTAAGAACAAATTCTTATTTTCAATGACGGCCTAGGAACAGTGGGTTAACTGCCTGTTCAGGGGCAGAACAGATTTGTAGGTTGTCAGTTCGGGGGTTTGAACTTGCAACCTTCCGGTTACTAGTCCAATGCTCTAACCCCAATAAGATATGTTATACTCACAGACATAATTTTAACAGTTTTAGAAACGTGAGTGTTTTCTATCCAAATCTACCAAATTATATGCATATCCTAGCTTCTGGGCCTGAGTAGCAGGTAGTTTACTTTTGGGCACGCTTTTCATCTGGATGTGAAAATACTGCCCTCTATCCCAAAGAGGATAAACTAGTAATATCAACCATGTGTAGTTAACTAGTAACTATGTTAAGATTGATTGTTTTTTTATAAGATAAGTTTAATGCTAGCGAGCACCTTACCTTGGCTCCTTGCTGCACTTGCATAACAGGTAGTCAGCCTGCCACGCAGTCTCCCCGTGTGCAATTTAATCGGCCATAATCAGTGTCCAAAAATGCAGATTACCGATTGTTATGAAAACTTGAAAAATCGGCCATTCCGATTAATCGGTCGACCTCTACGCACTACCCTCTGTAGCGCATTGCGGTTGGACACCGAGCAGTTGCCAAACAAAGAGGTGATGCAGCCAGTAAAGATGCTCTCAATGGTGCAGCTGTAGAACTTTGAGGATATGAGGGCCCATGCCAAATATTTCTTGCCTCCTGAAGGGGGGGCTGCCCAATCTACAGACAGACCCAAGTCAAAAACCATCTGCTTAATGCCTTTGCAAGCTAGACTAGGCTGCATTCAAAAGATGTATGCCTGTGCCATATATGGGTCCATTTGCAGGGTGATAGAAGCATCACACATACACCAAACTACACAAAGCACAGGTGCTGGAGAGAAGGTACTTGAGGCATAATACAGCAGGACTTGAGAGCTGAGTCCTGACTGACAACACAGTTCTCCTGTAACACATCTGAGACTGAAGGAGTCATGTTACAGTGAGGTGGGGGTGAGGTGGAGTGCAATGATTCTCCACTGTTGTGCTCTCTTAACTGTTTTGGTGTGTTTGGACCATTATTGGTCCTTAGCGATGTGGACACAGAGGAACGTGCAGCTCTCGACCCGCTCCACTACAGCCCTGTTGATGTGAATGGCCCTCAGTTTCCTGTGGCCTGCGATAAGCTCATCTGTCTTTCCCACATTGAGGGAGATGTTGTCCTGGCACCACACTGCCAGGTCTAGTTGGTGATCAGGCCCACCATCGTCGTGTCATCAGCAAAGTTGGTGTTGGAGTCGTGCGCAGGCACGCAGTCGTGGGTAAACAGGGAGTACAGGAGGGAACAAGCACACATCCCTGAGGGGCCTCTATGTTGAGGGTAAGCCTTTCCGCTGCTCATAAGCCACTGAACCACAGGGCAACCACCACATACAGGTAAACGACATGCCAGCCAAAGGTCAGAATGGCCAAAACACTAGGACTGGTGCTCCTCATCTAGGGCACAGGCATCAGAGAGAGAATGTCAAGAGTTAAAAATTAAATACGTCAGAGGCCTCGTTTTTGTTTCCCATGGCAGCGGTCTCGGGAGGGGGTTTCCTGCACTGGGGGGTGGGGAGCCACACACATCAAGGCTTCAGAGGTAACAACAAAAGAGGAAAATACTTGAGGACAGGGAGAGTGAGAGCGAGCAAGAGTGTGCTACGTAGGAAACAAGTGTGCTAGGTAGGAAAAGGAATAGGACAAAAGGAGAGATGAGAGAACATAAAAGAAAGGAGAATGGGAATGCCTGTGGCTCTTGTGCTGGTCTCTAGAGCTTTACAGCTGAATACCATAGCCAACAGTGAACATTGAAGAAACTGAACACCTCTGAGAAAAGAGGAGAGCCAGGAGGCCAAATCAGATTACCCCAGCCTCAGCTGCAATGCCGTGCAAGAGACTCCACACTGCCCAAACTACAGACAGACACAAGTCAAAAACCCTCTGCTTAATGCCTTTGCAAGCTAGACAAGGCTGCATTCAAAATATGTATGCCTGTGCTATATATAGGTCCAATTGCAGGGTGATAGGAGCATCACACATACACCAAACTACACAAAGCACAGGTTCTGGATTTAAGGTACTTGAGGCATAATACAGCAGGACCTGAGAGCTGAGTCCTGACTGACAACACAGTTCTCCTGTAACACATCTGAGACTGAAGGAGTCATGTTACAGTGAGGTGGGGGTGGGGTAGAGTGCCCTGAATCTCCAGACAATAGCCGGGGTGAGGAGGAGGGAACCAAAAAAGGTCCCCCCCCCCCGCCCCCATGTCCCCATTGTCCACGTTTTGGTGGGGCTCTTTATGGTGCAGCGCACAGAGATTGTTATTTGGGAGCTAATCTAATTTGGGGAGAGTATATAAGGGGGAGTCGGGGGATGCAGACACAGAGATGATCCCTGTGAGTGAATAGGGGCCCTGCCTGCTGTCTCTGATCTACAGTGTGTAATACTGTGTTTGGGGCTCAATGGGATGGATGCGAGTCATCATAATATCGTCACGTCCGTCTCCCATTCCTGGATGAAATTGGGGCACTGCCAGAACAGTCTGGGTGGCTTAAGCAAGCAAATATGAGACACGCTTTAGGTTTAGACTGAAAACCAGGCTAAGCTGGTATATGTATTAAACCAGTATTAGATTTGGCAGTTATTGTTAATCCTGGTTGGGATGCCACCAGGAGTACCCCATCCCTTGTGACACGCAGAAATAGTCTCACCACATTCGTTCTACAAACACACACACAAAATGGCTGGTCTTTTCACTTGTAAACTGGTGTTTTAAACATATTATCAATCCTTAAGGTACAAAACTCAAATATTTTATAACAGCATAGGGTCCAGATGAAAGGTAAGGAAAGAAGACTTTTTGGTCCAGTTGCCAGGTTGTACTGTATAGTTGGGGGTTGGTGTAGGGGACTGTAACACTGCCTTCTAGGCCATGCTTTCTGTAAGCATGTCAGTTTTGAGCTGTGTTTAGCAAAGTTGTGAAACGGTTTTCAGTTCAAATTAAATTAATTTCCTGTGGGGCGAACACACACACACACACAATTGGTGCCTTAGATTAGTGGTTCCCAAGCTGTGGGGTGCTCTATACTGCCCTCCTACAGCAACATCCTGCTGAGGATTGCTCTAACTACAACTTCATTGCCTCAATGGCACATTATTCCCTACATAGTGTTTCTCTCAGATGGTGGCTCACACATACAACAGACCAGTCTGCAACGCTCACCATATCTTATCTAGCCAGGCCTTCTGAGCATGTTTGTGTGATCTTAACTTCTTTTCAATGGTCAATTGTGTGATCATATCACATCGTCCAGCCCTTACTGTACTAACATGCACGCCCTGAGGGTGTAAACGGTTGGTAGGGAAGGAGGGAGAGACCTACAACCAGAGAGCTGCGTGATCATTCAATGGTAGCTAAAGGGTGTTTGGTTGGTTTGCTATGCAGCATGCGGATTGCCATGGATTAATCTAGATCAAAAGTCAGGGCCAAAATTGAATCATGGTAAAGTACAAACCGATCTGTGCAATGGGTGATGGGAACCTGAGGTTAAATGTCAACGACATTAATCGATCTACATTAATATAAATGGTAATCCGCATACTGCATAGCAAATCAACCAAACTATAATAACGCATCAGAAGACAACCAACAAAACAACACTACTGGCCTGGGGGCAGGAACAGAACACAACCATCCATCCAGCTTGACAAAGTGAGTTTACTCTTTAGCTAACTGCTTTCACACAGAATTAAGGACAGAACACAACTGGGACTAATACGATCAGTCGTCTGAAACAAATGGAGAGTAGATTCATTACGAGCACACACACACTGACAGTGATATCTGTGTTAAACAAGAACTGCCTGATTGAGGGGAAATTAGACATTAGCGGTCAGAAGGCCGAGGGGTTAGTGAACCAGGACAGGACTGGAGTGACTTAGTTAGAAAACAAAACACCAGACGAGGCTAATCTAAAGTGAGAGGTCTAATGCATTACCAAAGCTAACCGTTTCTGTTAGCACAGGCTGGAAATCTTAAAACAGGCCTTCAGGGAGCAGGCGCCTGGAGGGGCTTTATAGTATGAAACACCACCAGACACCTCCCCTCCCCCACTATACATATGTAGGCTACAGGGGAGGCAGATGACCACAGGGCAGGCCAGGCAAAGACAACACATCTGTTCTTGATCAGGAGGAAAGGGAGAGGAGGGGTGAAGAGTGAAACTCCCCACCCGCCTCCTTCTTTCTCCCATCTCTGTCGACTCCCACAGCAAGGTTGGAGCAGGACCTGGGAAGACATCTCTCTACCCATCCACTGGCCATCATTTATTAGATCAGATAGAAACCCCTAGAAAGCAGGGGAGAGAGATATGAACCCTACTCCATCAAGCCCTATAGTGTTGACTCAACCACGTGAATTTGGCTCTATATGTTCAATACAAAGCAAAAAAGTTAACTGAAAAAGGCAAAACTTTACACAGGAAACCTTTGAGTTGCCATGTGGCTTGGTGAGTCTACTCACATTGATGGTGAGTCCCTGGTCTGAACAGACACAGATCTGTTACTCATTAGCCTAGTGTGTGTGTGTGTGTGTGTGTGTAAAAATTTAAACACGAAGCAGACCAAACTCTTTGGTTATTTACAAACCTACTGTATGTCAAATAGTGCATGCTTTCGCTTGGGAAATAAATAAGACTCTGGATGGAAACATGTTTGTTCCCAACATTAAGGTCGTTTTCCTAAAGAAGTTAAATCCGCTTTGTGTTTTGTTTCCTTGCCACGGTACTAATGAATAATGCAATACTGGCATCGTCTCCCGACCCTGTGTGTATCCAAGGCTCAGACCTAGCCCATCTACCTAATGAAAGGGGCCTCCCTGCCAGTGCCATGGGTGTGTGCACTTCGAGGGCTAGAATTTCTTCAGTCACACAACACACTAATTAAAAACACTGCATCAGAGGCATGCATCATCTATGTTTCCCCATTGCTTTAGCAACTATAACCAACCACTAAGCTAACAAAATCTACTTTCAAACAGAAGAATTAGAGAATGAGGCTCTTTTCAAATTAACTTAGTTTAAAACTTGCAAAGTTCTCACATCTTGAACGCCACCTCAAATTTATTGCATCACTTGCAACTGAACACATACATTTATAACCTTTTTACACAAATCGAGAACAAAAGAAAGTATAGCCAAGAGCAGGTTGGATTTTTCAACTATGGCAGCATTTTGTATAAGCTACCCTGTAACATTGAGTGTGGAAACTTAAACTGTCTTGCGTAACACAGTGCAGCTATGTGTGAGGAGAATGTAAACATTTTGTTAATCTTGCTACCTAGCTCTGTATAATATGAATGACACCGATACAGTTACTGTACTTTTATATTCTTATCAGAGATGTAAACGTACATTTTTTGCTATGCTGAAGTTAGGCCTACTTGATGTTAGCTAACATTAGCTAGCAAGCAGCTGTGCCATTGGCTATTTGCCTTGAAGCTAAATTAAATGTGCACGGATGAGAAAATAATCCATTGAAATGTTGCCACATGTTTGTGAATTGTTGCATTATTGAAGAGTGTAATAAGGTTTTGTCCCATTAATCAAGAGTTGAATACGGCAGATGCATGAAAGGTTGCTTGCATAACATTAGCTAGTTTAATAGTTTGCATGCTTAGCTAGCCTACTGGCTAGTGGCTACTGTGACATTTACGGTACATTTTAACAGCGAAGCAAGAACGTCCCAGACAGTCTCTCAGCTCGTGACATTTCCATTGCTAATGTGAATTGAACGCTCTTCAATGGGAAAAGCCTCTTACATTCAGAGTGTGAAAGTAAAACTGAAAGAGGGAGACTAGGCTAACTTCCATACAGTATTTGGGGTGATAACACTGCTTAGTTCGGTGTGATCAACTGAAGCGGGCGACACCATAAACATACAAAGCGGGCACAGATTTGAAACTTTGGACCTGGCGGGGCAGCCAGTGGCAGGGTCGGGAAGTGTTTGAATGGAGTGTGTGTGTGTTTTTGTGTGTTACAGCCAAGGGCGGTATTTGAATGGAGTGTGTGACGTCTGTAGTTGGGAAACCGAGGAAACAGAGAAGGAATGTGTTGAGAGAGGTCAGCCAGAACAGTTGGGTCGCTCTCCACTGTCTCACCGTGTGTGTAGTGGATTTCACCAACTCAATTACAGTGGAATAACAAGGTCGGCATAGTTTCTCCTAAAGCTTTCCACGTGAGGACTAGCGATCATGATTCATAATGAAAGACTACTAGCTTACTACATCTAAAGATAGTGTTTTTGTGGGGAAGCGTTCATTTTCCCAGATTACTATAATTACAGGTTGTGAGATGAAACCTACAGCAACCTAGAAAAGATAAGACTACTGTTGGTTTCTGATATAGGCTAATTGTCATACATGACTGACCTACCACTACCAAAAATATAGTGACAGAATTATCACCACAACATTTCTCATTAAAACAGAGGACATCATGCATTAGTAATTGTTTGATAATCGAGATGTCAGTGTAAGGACAGCAGACAAAACAATGAGACATTCCTCCAGGGATAACCACCACACCCAAGCAGCCAGGTCTAATCCCCAGGATGCTCTGGATGCTCACACACACCAGCTGCTGTCTGATCACCAAGATCAGAGACTACACACATCTCCTGGCTCTACACGTGAGGTGTAAATGAGTATGAGGTGTGCATTAGTAAGTAGCTATAATTTGATATGGTGAGCAGCATTAAAAGTAGTTAGGAAATTTTAAAAATAAAAAAGTGCGTGAAGTGAGTGAGCAGGAAGTGGATAGACAGAACTGAGCTCACCTGGTAGTAGTTCTTGATGTGCCTGATCACAATGTTGAGGTTCTGGATTCGTAGGTTCACATCATTGTTCACATTCTTATTCACTCTCTGATTTGTGGGGCTGGGGTCTCTGGATAAGAAAAGACATAACATGAAAAAATATTTTTGTAGTAAAGTACTAAACTACAAAAAAAGAAGAAACAGCAGCCTTTTCCTTTACTGAGTATTATATTGACTATATTTTCTTTGAACAGCTGCTTAAGGTGTCAGCATGCTTCAGTTCGGCTTGCGCCTAGCCAATCTCTGCTAGCCGGACCGAAGCAGCGTGCTTGCATACTCCCTTACAAAAACGTCGCTTAAAAAATGAGAAAAAAAGAGGAGCAATTGTACTGTTTGTCCACTTTGAGACGTTGTAGCCTATTCTTCAAAAGTCCGAATTAATCTAATACAGCCCAAAAAAAAAAAAAAAAAAAAAAAAAAACTCCACCAAGTCCAAAACACCACAAAATGATAACATAATATATGCATGAACTCTAAGGAACTGTTTCAGTTGGGAAGCGTTTAGTCTGGCATGCAAGACATACAACTATAATGTACATAATCCTGTAAATTCCTATTTTAGGCAACATTTGCATGTACTGTACACCAACTCTAGTGAAAGAGTTGCTTTTACCAACTATCCACACACAAAAAAAGGAAAACAGATTACTGTTGGGGATTAGCCTAAACTTTAGAGGGGAACGGCATATATAATATGGTGCTTATTCAGAACACACAGACGTGATGTCCTTCTTTCCTCCAAACAAGTAGGCCAACAACCCAATTGGTTTGGTTGACAGATGTATTATTATGGATGTATTATTAAGGACGACATTTAAATATGCTGGTCACAGAACTGCTGTACTTGTTAGGTAAACAGTCAGTGGACATTGGACTAGTAATAGTCTGATTTGAGTCCAGAGTGTTAGAGTTGAGCCCGGGTTTTCGTCTGAAATGACACCCTATTTGCCTTCTGAAAGTATCCATACTCTGACTTAGTCCACATTTTGTTGTGTTACAGCCAGAATTCAAAATAGACCTTGGCTGTTTTGAGGGCCTGGTCTGGATAAGTGTTGTTTGTGCTAACCTCATTTACATATGTTTTGTGGGCACACCACGCAAATGCTGCCAAGCTTGGGCCAGTACTTCAGTAAGTCTGTGAAAGGGCTTTAGTTTAGAAACAAGGAATATTTTTTTTTAAATTCAGGTAAACTTGTGTACTAGCTGCCTTTAGTTCTAAATGTACAGCTTTCTGACATGGCCATTTCCAGTTCTCACTGGCTGGCTGATAAAGCAGAGTGCATCCAAAAAACCTTTCAGAGTAGGATGGCTGATCTCGGTTCACCGCTCGCCCTGTCCATATAACCGTGTACATTATTACAGTGCATTCGGAATGTATTCAGACTCCCTGACCTTCACATTTTGTTACATTACAGCCTTATTCTAAAATGTAAAAATATATATCTTATTCCCCCTCAATCTAGACACAATACTCCAGTATTCAGACCCTTCACTCAGTACTTTGTTGAAGCACCTTTGGCAGCGATTACAGCATTGAGTCTTCTTGAGTATGACACTACAAGCTTAGCACACCTGTATTTGGGGCATTTCTCCCATTCTTCTATGTAGATCCTCTCAAGCTCTGTCAGGTTGGATGGGGAGAGTCGCTGCACATCTAATGTCAGATCTCTACAGAAATGTTTGATCGGGTTCAAATCCAAGCTCTGGCTGGACCACTCCTGAACGCTATGGACCAGGTTTTCATCACATATCCATCTCTGTACTTTGCTCTGTTTATCTTTCCTTTGATCCTGACTAGTCTCCCAGTCCCTCCCGCTGAAAAACATCCCAACAGCATGATGATGCCACCACCATGCTTCAACTTAGGGATGGTGCCTGGTTTCCTCCAGATGTGACACTTGGCATTCAGGCCAAAGAGTTCAATCTTGGTTTATTCAGACTAGAGAATCTTATTTCTCATGGTCTGAGAGTTCTTTAAGTGCCTTTTGGCAAACTCCAAGCGGACTGTCATGTGCCTTTTACAAAGGAGTGGCTTCAGTCTGGCCACTAACATAATGGCCTGATTGGTGGAGTGCTGCAGAGATGGTTGCCATTCTAGAAATTTCTCCCATCTCTAGAGGAACTCTGGAGCTCTGTCAGAGCTAGGCTACCCTGGGGCGGCAGGGTAGCCTAGTGGTTAGAGCGTTGGACTAGTAATCGAAGGTTGCAATTTCAAATCCCCGAGCTGACAAGGTACAAATCTGTCGTTCTGCCCCTGAACAGGCAGTTAACCCACTGTTCCTAGGCCGTCATTGAAAATAAGAATTTGTTCTTAACTGACTTGCCTAGTTAAATAAAGGTAAAAAATAAATAAAAAAGGAGTGACCATCGGGTTGTTGGTCACCTCCCTGACCAAGGCCCTTCTCCCCCAATTGCTCAGTTTGGCCGGGCGGCCAGCTTTAGGAAGAGTATTGATGGTTCCAAACGTCTTCCATTTAAGAATGATGAAGGCCACTGTGTTCTTGGGGACCTTCAATTCTGCAGACATTTTTTTTGGTACCCTTCCCCAGATCTGTACCTCGACTTTGTCATTATGAGGTACTGTGTGTAGATTGATGAGGAACATTATCTATTTAATCCATTTTAGAATAAGGCTGGAAGTAAAGGTTGACCTATTATGACTTTTCAACGCCGATACCGATTGTAGGACCAAAAAAAAGCAGATTCCGATTAAATCTGTAATTGTTTTGTTTTTGTAATAATGACAATTACAACAATACTGAATGAACACTTATTTTAACTTAATATAATATATCAATAAAATCAATTTAGCCTCAAATAAATCAATTTGGTTTAAATAATGCAAAAACAAAGTGTTGGAGAAGAAAGTAAAAGTGCAATATGTGCTATGTAAGAAAGCTAACGTTTAAGTTCCTTGCTCAGAACATGAGTACATATGAAAGCTGGTGGTTCCTTTAACCTCTTGAAATTCTAGGGGCGCAATTTCATTTTTGGATGAAAAACGTTCCCGTTTTAAACAAGATATTTTGTCAAGATGCTCGACTATGCATATAATTGATAGCTTTCAAAAGAAAACACTCTGACGTGTCCAGAACTGCAAAGATATTTTCTGTGCGTGCCCTAGAACGTGAGCTTCAGGCAAAACCAAGATGAGACGGCACCCAGGAAATGAGCAGGATTTTTGAGGCTCTGTTTTCCATTGTCTCCTTATATGGCTGTGAATGCGAGAGGAGTAAGTGTGCCCTTTCTGTCGTTTCCCCAAGGTGTCTGCAGCATTGTGACGTATTTGTAGGCATATCATTGGAAGATTGACCATAAGAGACCACATTTACCAGGTGTCCGCCCGGTGTCCTGCGCCGAAATTGGTGCGCAAAAGTCAGCTGCAAGTATTTTTCCATGGAATTTAGAGAAGAATACAGGCTTCCACCAACGATATATCAATGAAGAGATATGTGAAAAAACACCTTGAGGATTGATTCCAAACAACGTTTGCCATGTTTCGGTCGATATTATGGAGTTAATTCGGAAAAAGTTTGACGTTGTAGGTGACTGAATTTTCGGTTCGTTAGCCAAATGCGATGTACAAAACGGAGCGATTTCTCCTACACACAGACGCTTTCAGGAAAAACTGCGCTTTTGGTATGTAACTGAGAGTCTCCTCATTGAAAACATCTGAAGCTCTTCAAAGGTAAATGATTTTATTTATTTGGTTATCTGGTTTTTGTGAAAATGTTGCGTGCTAAATGCTACTCAAAATGCTAAGCTAGCTTAGCATACTCTTACACAAATTAGTCCATTTCTATGTTTCAAAAGCATATTTTGAAAATCTGAGATGACAGTGTTGTTAAGAAAAGGCTAAGCTTGTGAGCAGGCGCATTATTTTCATTTTATTTGCGATTTTCAGAAATCGTTAACGTTGCGTTATGCTAATGAGCCTGAGGCTTTAGTCACGATCCCTGATCCGGGATGGGGAGATTCAAGAGGTTAACGTGAATCTTCAATATTCCCAGGTAAGAAGTTTTAGTTTGTAGTTATTATAGGACTATTTCTCTCTATACCATTTGTATTTCATATACCTTTGACTATTGGATGTTCTTATATGCACTTTAGTATTGCCAGTGTAACAGTATAGTTTCCGTCACTCTCATCGCTCCCACCTGGGCTCGAACCAGGAACACAACGACAACAGCCACCCTCGAAGCAGCGTTACACATCGCTCCAAAAGCCGCAGCCCTTGCAGAGCAAGGGAAACAACCACTCCAAGTCTCAGAGTGAGTGACGTTTGAAGCGCTAACTAGCTAGCCATATCACATGGGTTACACCAGACTAATCTCGGGAGTTGATAGGCTTGAAGTCATAAACAGCTGCTGGCAAATGCACAGAAGTGCTGTTTGAATGAATGCTTACGAGCCTGCTGCTGCCTACCGTTGCTCAGTCAGACTGCTCTATTAAATCATACTTGGTTATAACATGATAACACACAGAAATACGAGCCTTGGGTCATTAATATGGACGAATCCGGAAACTATCATCTCAAAAAGAAGACGTTTATTCTTTCAGTGAAATACGGAACCGTTACGTATTTTATCTAACGGGTGTCATCAATAAGTCTCATTATTACTGTTACATTGCATAACCTTCAATGATATGTCATAATTACTTGAAATTCTGGCAAATTAGGCAGCCCAAACTGTTGCATATACACTGACTGCGTGCAATGAACGCTAGAGAAGTGACACAATGTCACATGGTTAATATTGCCTGATAACCTGGATTTATTTTAGCTAAATATGCAGGTTTAAAAATATATATTTCTGTGTATTGATTTTAAGAAAGGCATGGATGTTTGTGGTTAGGTACACATTGGAGCAACGATACGCACCGCATCGATTATATGCAACGCAGGACACGCTATATAAACCATGTGTAGCTAACTAGTGATTATGATTGATTGTTTTTTATAAGATAAGTTTAATGCTAGCATTCGGGTAAAACAGGCAGTCTCCTCATGGAGTGCAATGTAATCAGGTGGTTAGAGCGTTGGACTAGTTAACTGTAAGGTTGCAAAATTGTATCCCCCTGAGCTGACAAGGTAAAATTCTGTCGTTCTGCCCCTGAACGAGGCAGTTAACCCACCATTCCTAGGCCGTCATTGAAAATAAGAATGTGTTCTTAACTGACTTGCCTAGTTAAAGGATAAATAAAGGTGTGGGGAAAAAAAAAATTATAATAAATAAATAAAAATAAATCGGACAAAATCGGTGACCAAAAATTCCGAAATGGGCCCTAATTAATCGTCCATTCCTATTAAATCGGTCAACCTCTAGCTGTAACGTAACAAAATGTGGAAAAGGTCAAGGAGTTTGAGTACTTTCCAAATGTGCTGTATCTAAAAAGGTAAAGCCTGATCCTATCTAGAAGAAGAAAAAAAACCGCACACCTATTAAGACGAGGTGCTGGCTAGCGGAGTAGAAACTTGAAAATAAAAATAAAAGAGAGCCGCACACTCTTGGAGCTCAGATGCAAAAATGTAATACCAACGTTTCGACAGCCAAGCTGTCTTCATCAGGGTATCCTGATCCTATATCAGAACTACTAGAATACATACCTAAAGCAGGCCCAGGCTTGAGTATTGGAGGAACATTTACATGAAAATAATAAAGGGCATCTAGAACAGCAGAAGGGGGGGGGGGGGGTCTCTAACCACAGTGTGTACCCTCAAAGAGAGAGACACACAGAGAGAGAAAGACTTCTGCTGCTGGCACTACTGGCTTGGAGGATTTCAGCCATCCACTCATCTGTGGTAGAGGTTTAACATAAACAGCTCAGACACGTGTGCGTATCTAAGGGTGCCAGAAGTCGACCATAGAGGACCTAGGCTATATGATTGTAACCAAAAAGATCCAAATACACCCGTGTATTTTCTCAACAAGAAAAATACAAAGTTAATAACCTTTCATATGGCATAGTTTAAAGAAGGCCAAAACAATGACACCAGTCTACATGTATGCCATGTCATTGTGTCACTACATGATCAAAGGTATGTGGACAACTACTTGACCATCTCATTCCAAAAATCATGTGGATTAACATGGAGTTGGTCCCACCTTTGCAGCTATAAACAGCCTCCACTCTTCTGGGAAGGCTTTCCATTGGATGTCGTGAACAAACCATTTCTGTATGGACCTTGCATTGTGCACGGGGGCATTGTCATGCAGAAACAGGAAAGGGCATTCCCCAAACTGTTGCCACAAAGTTGGAAGCACAGAATCGTCTAGAATGCCATTGTATGCTGTAGCGTTAAGATTTCCCTTCAATGGAACTAAGGGGCCTGGTCCGTACCATGAAAAACAGCCCCAGACCATTATTCCTCCTCTCCCCAACTTTACATTTGGCACTAAGCAGTCAGGCAGGTAGCGTTCTCCTGGCATTCACCAAACCCTGATTCTTCTGTCGTACTGCCAGATGGTAAAGCGGGATTCATCACTCCAGAGAACGTGTTTCCACTGCTCCAAAGTCCAATGGCGGCGAGCTTTACACCTCTCCAGCCGACGCTTGACATTGCGCATGGTGATCTTAGGCTTGCGTGCGGCTGCTCAGTCATGGAAAACCATTTCATGAAGCTCCCGACGAACAGTTCTTGTGCTGACGTTGCAACCGAGGACAGAAGATTCTTTACACACTTCAGCACACGGCAGTCCAGTTCTGTGAGCTTGTGTGACCTACCACTTCCGTTGTTGCTCCTTTCCACTTCATAATAACAGCACTTGACCGGGGAAGCTCTAGCAGGGCAGAAATTTGACGAACTGACTTATTGGAAACGCCGCATTCTATGACGGTGAGACATTGAAAGTACCTGAGCTCTTCAGTAAGGCCATTCTAATGCCAATGTGTGTCTGTTGAGATTGCATGGCTGCGTGGTCTATTTTATACACCTGTCAACAACGGGTGTGGTAGAAATAGCCAAATCCACTAATGGGAAGAGGTGTCTACATACTTTATTATATATTGCGTATGATAATTACTAGACATACCAGTGATGTCACATGGACTTATTTACATGGCTAAATCCTGCATGGCAGAGTTACACACCTCATTGTCCTGGTGGGGGTTGTTTTCTGTCCCCTTGTCCTGTGCATAATAATATTGTCTTTGTTTGAGGAGGAGCATACAGCATTTAAACCCCTCATTAAGACAGATAGGCCAGGGGAAGCAGGAGCAGCTAGTCAGGGGGAAGTAGGTTAAAATACAGGACTTAGGAGGGGGAGGGGGCAGGAGGAGGGAGCGGGAGGGGACTGTATGGTTAGCACAGCTGGGGGCAACACAAAGGGACAGACGCTAGGCACAGTTAGAGAGTGAGGGAGAGAAGAGTATAATTGAAGGAGTGCAAGAGATGAGAGAGAACTGGTAGCTGATTTCAGAAACAAGTCACAGCATTACAGGGAGTTTCTTAAACTAAGTCAAAGACTGCGACTGCATTGCCTGCCATTCAGGGCACATCACTTTCCTTTGAAGTGACAGAGCACAGGAAATGGTTCAGAAACTTGAGACGGTTTAGAGAAAGACCTAGCCTGAGCCATGTCAGATTTCTGAGCAGTAATTTTGTGAGACGAGCAGCCCTTTCTGTGTCAGAGCAAACTATCACAATCATTATGGAAAAAAATATACACTTCTTTAATATTTTCACATTCATAATTTTCAGCAGTGAGATAATGGCTGTGTTCACTGTTTTCAGTAGACAGACTGAATGCATCTCTGAGCTCAAGAGCTCTGAGAGGCCTCCCAGTACTAACCAAACAGACAGCCACATTGTGCAGATATAATCGCAGCCTTAGGATCACATTGACTCATGAAAGGCAGGCAAGAGCGCGAGAAAAAGCGAGAGAGAGGGAAGGAGCAAGAGAGACTTTCTGTGTCAGATCACATTGACTCATGAGGGCCAGAAAATGAGCTGAAAGAGTGAGTGAGTCCAATCAGTGAGCCATGAAGGCATGGGGAGGATGTCTGAACACAGTTGGATACCAGTAGGGGAAACCATGCCAGGATGTGGTTACAAAAGGAGATAGATTGAGGCCACAAAACAGCTGCCAGATTAGCATGCACACACGCACACACACACACACGTTTATGTCCACTCACATGTGTGTCATGATCTTGTGCAGGAAGACACCATCCACCAGATCCATGAACATGGAGAGTTTGTCCTCTGAGCCAGAGCCCAGGGGTCCAAAGGTCTTCACCTGAAGAGAGAGGGGGAGAGGGAGAAAAGGGAGGGAAAATGGGCAGACAGGATTGGATTACTCTAAAGATCTCAGCTCACCTATGAAGAGATTGGCCACACCTGGGTGTAAGTGCTTTCGGTTTCCAAGAATACACAGACGTTTCCTGCTCTGACAGATGTCAATGCAAGTTTTACACTCTCAATTAATACTGTCTATGACTTTGTGAGCATGTCAAGATATTTAGGCTCTAGATCGAGGAACCAGGAGGTCCTCCTAGAGGTGAGTCAGGGAGAGCAGAGAGGACGAATCCCAGTGACCGAAACAAAGACCGGAGGGTAGAGAGTTGTTAGAGCGGAACAAGCAGCCAGCAGCTGAGGTCCAGCCGACTAGCCAAACAGGACATCAGGGCAGGATGAGGGGATCAGCCCCCCCACCATAGTCTGGTGCCATACTGTATGTGCTTAAGGCATAGCCTGGTACCATGGTGTGTATCCATAGACTGGTGACACACTGTGCAATGTTGTAGCCATTGCCTCATGCCATACTGTATGTGCTTTAGTCATAGGCCTTCATACAGTGTCACCAGGCTATGTGCTGTAGCCAACTTCTACCATTGTCATGCCATATATCCATGTAGCCATGCATTGCATTCATGGTATGGCAATAAACATACAGAGAGTTGTCAAAAGTTATACCATCAGGCTTCTGAAACCCTGTGGCATAGCTTACATACAGTCCTCATCTTTCTACTCTAGCGACATCGAGTTCAACCAACAACATTATGATTCCCTTGACTTAGGTGATGATAAAAATGGAGCCAAAGTACAATGACCTAGGCATGGCTCTGTGATAGACCAATATTGACAATCATGGACTAGATACAAAATTCAGGCTAGAGGTTGTGTTAACAGCTGGCATGGCTCTTGCTCAGTTTCATGAAAGGTCAGTTCCAAGTTTTAGGGAATAATAGTAGGTCATGCCAATAAAACCCATAGACCATAGGAATAAAACACAATAACAGATGTTGGCTTGTTGGAAAAATGTCAGACATCCTGGCTTTACAGCGAAGTTTAACACCAAACAGTAAATAAATCATGTAAAAACGAACAGGTCTACCAGTCTGCTACTGTATGTTTGAAATAAAAAAAAAGTTATTTTTTAAATGTCATTAGGAGTAGGAGATGGACAAGGATATTTAAAACAAAAATGAAAGTGGCCAAGAGCAGGTTAGCAGGACACCGAGTTACATTATTATCCGCCATGGCACTTGCTGAGTGCACATTCACTTACCCACACCACCAGCGGCGTATCCATGAAGTTTCCCATCAACTCTGACACTGTAATATCCATGTTCAGAAACTTCAGATATTCCACCCAGTTCTTAAATCCGAAAATAGTGTTCACCGCCCGATTGCTCGCGGCCACTCATTCCTCAGCTCGAGGGACCTTACATGCCTGGTCGAGACAGAACAATGCCGTGAGGCATCGAACATAAACCGCACGTTGTTGGGGATCTAGCGAAAACAAATCTTCACGTCGATATAGATTCCGAAGACGCAAAAAAAGTGCCTTCTATATTTTACAAAATTTAAATCCAGTGCAGGTCACAGGGATTCAATTTTTTGGGGGTAATTATAGCGTTCAGACTCCAGTTTTAGACTAAATTAATCTAAAACTTCCATAAGACAGAACAAAGTAAACGCGTTCACATGTTCAAGCTACATTGCCCATGTAAACTGACTGGAAGAACATCGAAAAAGAAGAGCAATCAAAAAAGAAACATTGTTGCCGCGGCCAAGAAGAGAAAAGTTACAGATGCTTCCGGCGACGACAAGTTCTGTACACCTCCACGGCCTGCCTCTGCCGCACATTATTTATTTCACACACAGCATCATACAACCTGTAACCGCTTGAATAGCGCGCTTGAGTGACAGCGTGGATAGCCTATCAAATCTGGTATCAGACCTCAAACCTAACAAAGAACAGCCAATGCACGACCCCAGAAAACTGAGTTTAAATCAAGATTACGTAATTAGAGAAAGAAATATGAAATACAAATTAAATATTTTAAATTACACACCATCCACCGTCTAGAACCAATAGCGGCAGTTGTTGCCTATGGGAATTGGTCACACATTTACCCAAAATGTAGGTGTGTCATCAACCATCACAAGTAGTGGTGGAAAGTACCCAATTGTCATACTTTAATAGAAAATGACTAATGTCAAAGTGAAAAACACCCAGTAAAATACCACTTGAGTAAAATTCTAAAAGTATCTGGTTTTATTAAATATACACTATATATAAAAGTATGTGGACAGCCCTTCAAATTACTGTATTTGGCTATTTCAGCCATGCCCGTTGCTGACAGGTGTATACAATCAACACACAGCCATGCAACCTCCATAGACAAACATTGTCAGTAGAATGACTTTCAACGTGGCACCGTCATAGGATGCCACCTATGACGGTGCCACAAGTCAATTTGTCAAACGTCTTACCTGCTAGATCTGCCCAGTCTGTTCATAGGGAGCTTCATGAAATGAGTTTCCATGGCTGAGCAGCCGCACACAAGCGTAAGATCACCATGCGTAATGTCAAGCGTCGGCTGGATTGGTGTAAAGCTCGCCACCATTGGACTCTGGAGAATTGAAAACACGTTCCCTGGAGTGATGAATCACGCCTCACCATCTGGCAGTCCGACGGACAAATCTGTGTTTGGACAATGCCAGAAGAACGCTATCTGCCCGAATGCATAGTGCCAACTGTATAGTTTGGGAGAGGAGCAATAATGGTCTGGGGCTGTTTTTCATGGTTCAGACTAGACCCCTTAGTTCCATTGAAGGGAAATCTTAACGCTACAGCATACAATGTCATTCTAGATTATTCTGTGCTTCCAAATTTGTGGCAACAGTTTGGGGAAGGCCCTTTCCTGTTCCAGCATGACAATGCCCCCGTGCACAAAGCGAGGTCCATACAGAAATGGTTTGTTGAGATCGGTGTGGAAGAACTTGACTGGTCTGCACAGAGCCCTTAACTCAACCCCATCAAATACCATTGGGATGAATTGGAACACCGACTGTGAGCCAAGACTTATCGCCCAACATCAGTGCCTGACCTCACTAAAGATCTTTTTGCTGAATGGAAGCAAGTTCCCGCAGCAATGTTCCAACATCTAGTGGAAGAGTGGAGGCTGTTATAGCAGCAAAGGTGGGAACAACTCCACATTAATGCCCATGATTCTGGAATGAGATGTTCGAGCTGGTGTCCACATACTTTTGGTCATGTAGTGTACTTAAGCATCAAAAGTAAAATATATAAATAATTTCATATTCTTTAAGCAAACAGGACAACACCATAAAAAAATAATTTATTAATGGGTTGCCATGGTTATATTGAAACATTCAGATATCATGTTCAGAAGAAGCATTTGGGTTAGGGATGGCAAACATGTTCTTTTGATAGGTGTGTGAATTAGATCATTTTCCTGTCCTGCTAAGCAGTCAAAACGTTACCAGTACATTTAGGTGTCAGGGAAAATGTATGGGAGTATTTTATTTTCAATGTAGTGGAGTAAAAGTAAAATATGTCAAAAATATAAAGTACAGATACCCCCCAAAACTACTTAAGTATATAATACTTCAAAATATTTTTACCACTGATCACAAATTAAGGAGACACAATTATTTTAGTTGCATAACAGTCTCCAAAAAAACGTATTTTGAAATCTTTCAATCTTTTCCAAATAGATAATATTTTAGGAGAAAAATAAATATATATTGTGTGTCTATAAAACCATAGTTCAGTACAGTCTCCCTACTATAGTCCAATAGGAAGCGTTGCTGTACTTTTATTGTGGTGTCCAAAACTGTCTGTGGTGCTAATATGCAGCTCGCTGTACCACCTACTGCCCAGAGGTTAAAATGTCACCTAGTTTGAAACAGGGTCGTTGCATAATATTTCAATCCCTTTCTGACTACACCCCTTATGATTTGAACGAAACCTTTCATACATGCTCGCTTGCACATTGTGGAAGTGGTCAGAAAGTGACTTTTTGGACCTGAATGGCAAATATAGACATATAGGATATAGAGGTGACCAAAGTTGACCCATTTCGCATAACCCACATAAGACGTCCATGTTTCCATCACTGAAAAAAGATAACAGTTGAGTTTGATATCATTTGAAAGCTTACAAGCAGGGTTGTCAAACTATTGTATGATTTATTGAAATAAAATATCTAAAAACGGGTAAACACAGATTTGTTTCATTTTCACAACTGTTGTATCTTAGAAACTTTTTTTCATAATCTGAATAATTTGTGTTGTGCGCATCATCAATTGACACAGCATACTCTTGAATACAGTGTGGGTGTCATTTCAACCATAGAAATATAATTCATAGAATGGACCTTTCCTTTCAGACCCCTGCAATTTATCTTGTACACAATAGACATTTAAATTAAATTGAAACTTTAACTTCCAATTACTACCAGTAAGATGGCCACCGGTCCACCCACTGTCGAATGCCAACTTTAATTGGAATGGCTATTCTAATATCCACCCTGCATTCAAGAGTAAGCTGTGTCTCAATCCATGGCAGGCACAACACAAACAATTCAGATGATGTAGAATCATGTCTAAGGTACAACATACTGATAATGAACTGTATGTTTTAGATAATTGACCTTCAAGCTTAAAAAATGACATACATTTTTTGTTTTCTCAATAAATCATAAACAGTTTGACAAACCTGTTTGCAAGCTTCACATGATATAAAACTCAATAGTTCATATTTGTCAGTGATGAAGACATGGAATTCTCATGGCAGTATGGGAATGCAGAACTTTGAGCACCTCTATCTCCTGAATGAAATTCAAGTCCGAAAAGTCACTTTCTGACCACTTCTACGTTGGGCAAACATGTATGGAAGGTTTCGTTCAAATCAAAAGGGGTGCTGTCAGAAAGTGATTAAAATCATACAAAACAACCCGACAGCAAAAGCTATGCCACTTGGTAAACAGTCAGTGTTATCAATTGGCAATAAAATAGAAAACAAGGAGAAGAGTTGAACTCCTATTACACTCACGTCTTCAATGTAATAATGTGTGAATTTTTCTTTTTGAACAATTTTACTTTTACATAATATTATATCATACAACAAAGCAAGTATATTTTTTATGTAACACAATACATAACACAGACAGTAAGACTCTTAACATGAGTAGAAACGTTCATTTCCCGATGCCTTCTTTACATACCGTCTAGATTACTGTAACACCTTTTTATCAGGCTGTTCCGCCACAAATAAATTAAATAAAAACATCTCATACAGAATGTTGCTGCCAGAGTCCTAACAGGAACCAACAAATATGAATACATCACCCAAATTCTTGCCTAACTGCACTGACTCCCCAGTTCGGTACAACCTACAGTCTAACTCTTAACATAAGTATAAAGCCTTAAATAGACACGCTACCACCTACCTTAAGGACATATTAATACAATACTAAGCCATCAGATCCCTCAGATCACAGGAAGCCGGCCTTCTCATGATTCCACATATATCAGAAAACACAGCTAGGTGCAGGCTTTCTCCTACAGCGCACCATCCCTATGTCTGGGCAGCAGATTCAGTCTAAGTTTTGAAGAATATGCAGAAAACACACCTTTTTAACCTTTGTTACATTTAGTATTTTTATTTACTTTCCAAATATGTTTATGTCTGGATCCTTTATGCCTTTGTCTTCTTTTCTAACCCTGCTTCTCTCCCTTTCCTCCTCTTGGCGGCCCGTGATGCCACCCATCCTGGCCCGGATCCAGATACCTGTCCAACCACAGACCTGCCCACCCGACCGGCTGCTTCCCCTCTGTTCAAGCCACCATACTCCATCCATTCTTCATCCACCCTGGCTGTGCTAACCTGCGATCCATCCACCTTACACCTGGCTATAATGGACTCACTATCACTTCTGCACTCCCTAATCTTTTACAATCCCATGTGTCTTAACCCCATGTAATTTCCCTGTACTCTGTCTCTTAATCAGCATTAACCAGCATTCATGAACAGGATTCTTGGGTGTCAACATCATTTGATACAAAATACACTACCCTTTCGTATATACAGTGCCATGTTGTAATCCATTTTAGAATACGGCTGTAACATAACAAAATGTGGAAAAAGTCAAGGGGTCTGAATACTTTCCAAAGGCACTGTATTTGTTGCCTGGCTAACCAAACTCCTTGCTCCGACCAAAAGCTACGCCACGCCAACGGACATTAGTTTATTCTCCGCAGGAATCCTGGTTACCTCCCCTACGATATCAAGAACATAAACACATTCTAACCAATCTGATTAGTCCTAGAAACCATGGGTTGGGCCAAAGCCAGAACACAAATGGGTAAAGCGCCGTTTTGGAAATTCACAATGACACTGATTGTTGAGCCAATCGAGCCAATCGCTGATGACTTTGTTCAATACAAAACCCCTAATTTTGACAGCACCACAAATCACTTAAACGATGGCAATCTCAGACTGAAGTACGTAGCGAACATAGAGTAGCGGAAGAATTCAGCTGGAGTCGTCAGGCATATTTATTTGGACAGTGACGCGCAAACTTTTAATTTGGTTCTATACTCCAGCATTTTGGATTTGAGATCAAATGTTTGATATGAGTTGGCAGTACAGAATGTCACGTTTTACTTGAGGGTATTTTCATACATATCTGTTTTACCATTTACATTTACATTACATTTAAGTCATTTAGCAGACGCTCTTATCCAGAGCGACTTACAAATTGGTGAATTCACCTACTGACATCCAGTGGAACAGCCACTTTACAATAGTGCATCTAAATCATTAAGGGGGGGGGGTGAGAAGGATTACTTATCCTATCGTAGGTATTCCTTGAAGAGGTGGGGTTTCAGGTGTCTCCGGAAGGTGGTGATTGACTCCGCTGTCCTGGCGTCGTGAGGGAGTTTGTTCCACCATTGGGGGGCCAGAGCAGCGAACAGTTTTGACTGGGCTGAGCGGGAACTGTACTTCCTCAATGGTAGGGAGGCGAGCAGGCCAGAGGTGGATGAACGCAGTGCCCTTGCTTGGGTGTAGGGCCTGATCAGAGCCTGGAGGTACTGCGGTGCCGTTCCCCTCACAGCTCCGTAGGCAAGCACCATGGTCTTGTAGCGGATGCGAGCTTCAACTGGAAGCCAGTGGAGAGAGCGGAGGAGCGGGGTGACGTGAGAGAACTTGGGAAGGTTGAACACCAGACGGGCTGCGGCGTTCTGGATGAGTTGTAGGGGTTTAATGGCACAGGCAGGGAGCCCAGCCAGCAGCGAGTTGCAGTAATCCAGACGGGAGATGACAAGTGCCTGGATTAGGACCTGCGCCGCTTCCTGTGTGAGGCAGGGTCGTACTCTGCGGATGTTGTAGAGCATGAACCTACAGGAACGGGCCACCGCCATGATGTTGGTTGAGAACGACAGGGTGTTGTCCAGGATCACGCCAAGGTTCTTAGCGCTCTGGGAGGAGGACACAATGGAGTTGTCAACCGTGATGGCGAGATCATGGAACGGGCAGTCCTTCCCCGGGAGGAAGAGCAGCTCCGTCTTGCCGAGGTTCAGCTTGAGGTGGTGATCCGTCATCCACACTGATATGTCTGCCAGACATGCAGAGATGCGATTCGCCACCTGGTCATCAGAAGGGGGAAAGGAGAAGATTAATTGTGTGTCGTCTGCATAGCAATGATAGGAGAGACCATGTGAGGTTATGACAGAGCCAAGTGACTTGGTGTATAGCGAGAATAGGAGAGGGCCTAGAACAGAGCCCTGGGGGACACCAGTGGTGAGAGCGCGTGGCGAGGAGACAGATTCTCGCCACGCCACCTGGTAGGAGCGACCTGTCAGGTAGGACGCAATCCAAGCGTGGGCCGCGCCGGAGATGCCCAACTCGGAGAGGGTGGAGAGCAGGATCTGATGGTTCACAGTATCGAAGGCAGCCGATAGGTCTAGAAGGATGAGAGCAGAGGAGAGAGAGTTAGCTTTAGCAGTGAGGAGCGCCTCCGTGATGCAGAGAAGAGCAGTCTCAGTTGAATGGCTAGTCTTGAAACCTGACTGATTTGGATCAAGAAGATCATTCTGAGAGAGATAGCGGGAGAGCTGGCCAAGGACGGCACGTTCAAGAGTTTTGGAGAGAAAAGAAAGAAGGGATACTGGTCTGTAGTGAAAGCACTGTGTATTTAGTCCCCTCATTTGAAGGTATCATAAGTATTTGGACAAATTCACTTATATTGTAGTAAAGTAGTCAATAGTGTTGTATTTGGTCTCATATTCCTAGCATACAGTAACTACATCAAGCTTGTGACTCTACCAACTTGTTGGATGCATTTGCAGTTTGCTATGGTTGTGTTTTGGTCTTCGGATTATGTTGTGCCCAATAGAAGTGAACGGGGAAAATATTGTATTGTGTCATTTTGGAGTTACGTTTATTGTAAATCAGAATATAATGTTTTTGAACACCTCTACATTAATGTGGATGCTACCATGATTATGGATAATCATGAATGAATCTTGAAGAGAAGATTACAGAAGCATAAATATCACCCTCCCCCCCAAAAAATGATCACCTCCCCTTATTGGTTATGGTGAGAGGTTAGCATGTTTTGAAGTCAAAATGCATCCAACAAGTTTGTACTAAATATAAATACTAAACTAAACTAAACTTTTGTTGACTTTGGGCTCCCGAGGGGCGCAGCGGTCTAAGGCACTGCATCTCAGTGCTAGAGGTTTCACTACAAACCCTGGTTCAATTCCAGGCTGTATCACAACCTGCTGTGATTGGGAGTCCCACAGGGCAGCACACAATTGCCTCAGCGTCGTTACGGGTAGGCCGTCATTGTAAATAAGAATTTGTTCTGAACTGACTTGCCTAGTTAAAAAGAAGTTAAATAAAAAATATATACACTGTAAGGGAATTTGTCCAAATACATATGACACCTTCAAATGGGGGGACTAGATACACAACGTGCTACTTAAAGAAGAAATTAAAGAATTGGTCTGTATGCAACCCATCTGGGATTTGCCAGAACTGCCAGATGGTCAATCCACCCCTGCTCGGAGAAAATTATTGCACAATTGGTAAATAGTAGCTTATAGATATGTCAGTCAGGTACCATGGCTAGCTGCCAGCAGAGACTTCTATTGAAGTAATGTCGAAGAGCTAGCATTACTTAGCCAGCTAGAAGGATGAATGAAGTAACAAGCTAACGTTAAACGGAGCCTACCTCAGCAAGAGCAAATAAAATGTGCGACTAAGTTCTCATAATAACTTTGCTTTACAAAGAGTAGACTACTGAGCCAGACAGTGATGTGGTGCTCAGTGATGAGGCTGAGGCGGGCTGAAATGCATGTAGGGGAACCAAAAGCGGGAATGCAGGCGACAAGCTTAGGTATGCATATAATGCCAATCAAAATGCATTGGGTTTATTAAGGACATATTTTGGCGAGAGTGAGCCCTCTCGCTTCACCTCTTCATCTCTGCTGAAACTAGCGTGTGAAACGGCGCCGCTCTGTTTTACTATATGTAGCCCAAGTATCTGATGCTTTCTGGACAGAAAAAGCTTGACATGCCATAGTCTTTTTGTCCAGACAGAATCAGATGCATGCTCTACACATATGCAGATAGAGGGACACTGTTTCGCTCGCTCGGATGCTTTATCTGAGATTAGTGCATCTTTCTGTAGGCGCGCATCTCGGTCAAATAAATGATCAATATTTCATTATTTTATTTGGACAGTGGAAAGGAGCGACGGTAGGGTGGGCCAGGCCCCCTAAGGACAGCTCATAACGTCGGCCCTGGTAGTGTATAATCAATTGGCACAACTCAAAAGCATGTTAAAGGGTAAATTAGAATCTTCGTAGGAGCATTGTAAAGTAACACAAAAGCGAAAATCCACTTTTTCAGCTGAAAGATGATGCCCAGAGCTTACCCATGATGTTGCACAACAATTTAAGTCAATAAATTGTCATTTAATTCAAAGTATATTTGGGGCTTGAAGTGGGAATTCTGAAGTGGGACCTTCGTGGAAATCTGTGTCAATGTGTTTCACCGAGGTAAAGACATTTTCAGGTTGGATATTCACCTGTAGTTTTCCTTAAGTCCACCAACAGCAGTTAGGGACCGTCAACATAGTGACAAATCAAATTGTTCAAATTTCAATAGCTCTTTAACCATTACTCATGAAACTTTCCAAACTGGTTGTAGCTAACCCGATGGCATAGACACACATTCAACACACTTTTTTGTCGATTTTCATCTCACACATTTGTACATTAATTTTTCAAAATGTAAAATGTCAATAGCTCCTTGATCATGTGACCTAGTGACTTCAAACAAGGTTCAGAATGTCCACTGGCTACCCTTCTATATTACACACTATTTAGTTTGTCAATTTTCATCTCACGCATTTTTACATTAATTTTTCAAGATTTAAAATTTCTACTCCAGAGACAGCCTGAAGAGTTCTGTTCAGGTCTGTGCCCAAACAGTTCTACTTTTAAAAATCTATCTTTCCAGAAATAAGTCTCTCACTATTGCCGCTTGTTACAGACCCTCCTCAGCCCCCAGCTGCACTCTGGACACCATATGTGAATTAATTGCCCCCCATTTATCTTCAGATTTTGTACTGTTAGGTGACCTAAACTGGGATATGCATAACACCCGGGCCGTCCTACAACCTAAGATAGATCCCCTCAATCTCCCCCAAATTATCATGGAACCTACCAAGTACAATCCCAAATCCGTAAACTCGGGCACCCTCATAGACATCATCCTGACCAACCTGTCCTCTAAATAAACCTCTGCTGTCTTCAACCAGGATCTCAGCGATCACTGCCTCATTGCATGCGTCCGTAATGGGTCTGCAGTCAAACGACTACATCTCAACAAAGTCAAACGCTCCCTAAAACACTTCAGCGAGCAGGCCTTTCTCATCAACCTGGCCCGGGTATCCTGGAAAGATATCGACCTTATTCCGTCAGTAGAGGATGCCTGGTTATTCTTTGAAAGTGCTTTCCTCACCATCTTAAATAAGCATGCCCCATTCAAAAAATGTGGAACCAGGAACAGATATAGCCCTTGGTTCACTCCAGACCTGACAGCCCTTGACCAGTACAAAAACATCATGTGGCGTTCTGCATTAGCATCGAATAGCCCCCGAGATATGCAACTTTTCCGGGAAGTTAGGAACCAATATACTCAGGCAGTTAGGAAAGCAAAGGCTAGCTTTTCAAACAGAAATTTGCATCCTGTAGCACAAACTCCAAAAAGTTGGGACACTGTAAAGTCCATGGAGAATAAGAGCACCTCCTCCCAGCTGCCCACTGCACTGAGACTAGGAAACACTGTCACCACCGATAAATCTACGATTATCGAGAATTTCAGTAAGCATTTTTCTACGGCTGGCCTTGCTTTCCACCTGGCTACCCCGACCCCGGTCAACAGCTCTGCACCCCCCACAGCAACTTGCCCAAGCCTTCCCCATTTCTCCTTCACCCAAATCCAGATAGCTGATGTTCTGAAAGAGCTGCAAAATCTGGACCCCTACAAATCAGCTGGTCTAGACAATCTGGACCCTCTCTTTCTAAAAATTATCCGCAGCAATTGTTGCAACCCCTAATACTAGCCTGTTTAACCTCTCTTTCGAATCGTCTGAGATCCCCAAAGATTGGAAGGCTGCCGCGGTCATCACCCTCTTCAAAGGGGGTGACACTCTAGACACAAACTGTTACAGACCTATATACACTGCTCAAAAAAATTAAGGGAACACTTAAACAACACAATGTAACTCCAAGTCAATCACACTTCTGTGAAATCAAACTGTCCACTTAGGAAGCAACACTGATTGGCAATACATTTCACATGCTGTTGTGCAAATGGGATAGACAACAGGTGGAAATTATAGGCATTAGCAAGACACCCCCAATAAAGGAGTGGTTCTGCAGGTGATAACCACAGACCACTTCTCAGTTCCTATGCTTCCTGGCTGATGTTTTGGTCACTTTTGAATGCTGGCGGTGCTTTCACTCTAGTGGTAGCATGAGACGGAGTCTACAACCCACACAAGTGGCTCAGGTAGTGCAGCTCATCCAGGATGGCACATCAATGCGAGCTGTGGCAAGAAGGTTTGCTGTGTCTGTCAGCGTAGAATCCTGAGCATGGAGGCGCTACCAGGAGACAGGCCAGTACATCAGGAGATGTGGAGGAGGCCGTAGGAGGGCAACAACCCAGCAGCAGGACCGATACCTCCGCATTTGTGCAAGGAGGAGCAGGAGGAGCACTGCCAGATCCTTGCAAAATGACCTCCAGCAGGCCACAAGTGTGCATGTGTCTGCTCAAACGGTCAGAAACAGACTCCATGAGGGTGGTATGAGGGCTCGACGTCCACAGGTGGGGGTTGTGCTTACAGCCCAACACCGTGCAGGACGTTTGGCATTTGCCAGAGAACAACAAGATAGGCAAATTCGCCACTGGTGCCCTGTGCTCTTCACAGATGAAAGCAGGCTCACACTGAGCACATGTGACAGACGTGACAGTCTGGAGACGCCGTGGAGAACGTTTTGCTGCCTGCAACATCCTCCAGCATGACCGGTTTGGCGGTGGGTCAGTCATGGTGTGGGGTGGCATTTCTTTGGGGGGCAGCACAGCCCTCCATGTGCTCGCCAGAGGTAGCCTGACTGCCATTAGGTACCTAGATGAGATCCTCAGACCCCTCGTGAGACCATATGCTGGTGCGGTTGGCACTGGGTTCCTCCTAATGCAAGACAATTGCACCACGTTGCACCACAGACTGTCCAGGAGTTGGCAGATGCTTTAGTCCAGGTCTGGGAGGAGATCCCTCAGGAGACAATGCGCCACCTTATCAGGAGCATGCCCAGGCGTTGTAGGGAGGTCATACAGGCACCTGGAGGCCACACACACTACTGAGCCTCATTTTGACTTGTTTTAAGGACATTACATCAAAGTTGGATCAGCCTGTAGTGTGGTTTTCCACTTTAATTTTGAGTGTGAGTCCAAATCCAGACCTCCATGGGTTGATAAATTTGATTTCCATTGATTTCCATTGATACTTTTTGTGTGATTTTGTTGTCAGCACATTCAACTATGTAAAGAAAAAAGTATTTAATAAGAATATTTCATTCATTCAGATCTAGGATGTGTTATTTTAGTGTTCCCTTTATTTTTTTGAGCAGTGTATATCCTACCCTGCCTTTCTAAGATCTTCTCGGGCCGACTCTCTTCTCTGTATACATCAATGATGTCGCTCTCGGATCCACCTCTACACAGACGACACCATTCTGTATACATCTGGGCCTTCTTTGGACACTGTGTTAACTAACCTCCAGACGAGCTTCAATGCCATACAACTCTCCTTTTGTGGCCTCCAACTGCTCTCTATATGCATGCTTTGCCCGCACCCGCCCACCCGCCTAGCATCACTACTCTGGATGGTTCTGACTTAAAATATGTGGACATCTACAAATACCTAGGTATCTGGTTAGACTGCAAACTCTCCTTCCAGACTCATATTAAGCATCTCCAATCCAAAATTAAATCTAGAATCGGCTCCCTATTTCGCAACAAAGCATCCTTCACTCATGCTGCCAAATATATCCTCGTAAAACTGACTATCCTACCGATCCTTGACTTTGGCAATGTCATTTACAAAATAGCCTCCAACACTCTACTCAGCAAATTGGATGCAGTCTATCACAGTGCCATCCGTTTTGTCACCAAATTCCCATATACTACCCACCACTGCGACCTGTTTGCTCTCGTTGGCTGGCCCATGCTTCATATTTGTCGCCAAACCCAGTGGCTCCAGGTCATCTATAAGTCCTTGCTAGGTAAAGCCCCGCCTTATCTCAGCTCACTGGTCACCATAGCAGCACCCACCCGTAGCACGCGCCCCAGCAGGTATATTTCACTGGTCATCCCCAAAGCCAATTCCTCCTTTGGCCTTTCCTTCCAGTTCTCTGCTGCCAATGACTGGAACGAATTGCAAAAATCACTGTACCTGGGGACTCATATCTCCATCACTATCTTTAAGGATCGCTATCAGAGCAGCAAACAGATCATTGCGCCTGTACATAGCCCAGCTGTAAATAGCACATCCAACTATCCTATCCCCATAGGATGCGGCGGAAGAGTAGCCTAGTGGTTAGAGCTTTGGACTAGGAACCGGAAGGTTGCAAGTTCAAACCCCCTAGCTGACAAGTTACAAATCTCTCATTCTGCCCTTGAACAGGCAGAACGACACTGTTCCTAGGCTGTCATTGAAAATAAGAATTTGTTCTTAACTGACTTGCCTAGTTAAATAAAGGTAAAATTAAAGTGTTTTTTATTTGATTTCTATTTTTTTTCTCCTTCATACCCATGTCTACTTGCACATTTATCTTCTGCACATCTATCACTCCAGTGTTTATTTGCAAAATTGTAACTATTTTGCCACTATGGCCTATTTATTGCCTTAGCTCCCTAATCTTACTTCATTTGCATACACTGTATATAGACTTTTCTATTGTGTTATTGACTGTACGCTTGTTTATTCAATGTATAACTCTGTTTTGTTGTTGTGTCACACTGCTTTGCTTTATCTTGGCCAGGTTGCAGTTGTAAATGAGAACTTGTTCTCAACTGGCTTACCTGGTTAAATAAAGGATAAATAAATAAATAAATAAAAAATATATATACTATATGTGGGAATGTCTTATGTCCATCCTACATGTAGTGTTGGTGCATGGAATATTCCTCCACTGCATATATCATAAATTGCTATTGCAAATAGAAGTATTATGTTCAACAACTGACATTTTCAGATATTATTTTGACAAACACACTTTGGTGCTTACAATTCATTCTCCATTGTCATAGATTTGGTGGGCAATGTCATCTGTGATCTTTGTGATATGACTTTCTTTAAGCATGTCCTAATGAAACTGTCACTTAATATTTTTTTCTTAAGGTCTACAAACGCTCTACATTTATTCACTCTGTGATAGGGTTGAATCCTATATGCTACTTTTATTATTGTCCTGTAAATGGTTCAGTGCCTATAATTTTAGCTGTATGTTGAATGGGGCATAAAGGAAATTACCTCTACTACTAAATTACTACTAGATTATAGTGATAAGGAAAACAGCATACAAATTTGGCCTGTGTATTCATTTGCCTATAACTAATCAGAATTCCATTATTTTTACATAAAACAAGAGAATACTTCAAAATGAGAAGATCCTGCCATGGAAAAGATGACTGGGTGGACATAAAGTGGAAAGGAGGGGAAATAACTCCCACCATGCAGCAGGACACCTTCAGCTGTGGGGTCTTTATAATGCAGGTTTGATAGTTGTATTTCGATAATGAATGGTTTGCTGTTATGTGACAATTAGGTCAAAACTTTTTTGGGGTGTAGATGGCCAAGGAAGTTGCACAGAACTTCCCCAACATCCCCTCCCAAATTGATATGGAACGTTCAAAAACACATGGAGCAACCGCGAAAAGAAATGGCTGAGGATATACTAAAAATGTCTGGTTTGTAATGACATTTAATTCAAAGTAAATGTAAATTCTTTATTTTTATGTAGTATGTTCAGTTCATGCCTATGATTTCAGAGTTCAACAAAGCCAACAACTGCTTCATGTGTGACACTGATAAAGAACCTGGATGTGGCCCAAAGACTGACTGGGTTAGTAACTTCATTTAACATGTTTATAATCTTTTGACAACAGTGACGGCATGTAAGACAATTTATGAAATAACACAATGGATGGCTAATTCGTAATTTGTCATACTGCATTGATATTTGATATTATTTACGCTTTGTTTTGTTTTAAAATGAATGTTTTGCATGCCAACGTTGGTTCCATGTGCTATGCCTAGGAATGAAGACAAAAGAGTTCAACATAGTAAAGAACACAAACTGGAAGTGTAGTCTTTGTTGTTGAAAATGTATGCTATACCCCATCCACACTGAAGAGGCTCTGAAATGTACATCAACCAGGGATAAAGAGAAAGTTAACACTGAGAAATGTTTCATACTTATTTGAAGTTGTGTCTGTTGACATGTTGGAAAAGATTAAAGGTCTACAATTTCTTTTTTATTTGTCAATATTACATTTTTATTCATTGATTTACTGGCTACCATTACTGTGGTTACATGTTCAGTATATGTATTGACCAGCCTCACTAGCTCTTTCCATCCCTGCTTTAGACAATTAATAATATGACTCTCGTACTTTGCCCTTTTCCTTCATGGTTGATATTAACGACGAAATGAGATATTATCTGTCTCTCTCCTGTTGTGTACCGCTGTTAAATATTATGAAAAAAATAAAAAACAGGGAAAATAAGTACTTAGAACGACCAATTATTATAGATAAATATAAAAGGAAAGGGTAAACACAACACTGGACTGAACCCCCTAAATATGACCTGTGCAATCTTGTGCGCAATTTTTCCAAAATCATGACACTTACTGTATTTGGAGTCTGTGGCTCAACTGCCACCCCCGTGCTTCACGGTTGGGATGGTGTTCTTCGGCTTGCAAGCCTCCCCCTTTTTCCTCCAAACATATCGATGGTCATTCTCTTTTGAAGAACATATCAAGACAATTTCAAGGACAGCTTTTTTCCATCTACGTAACATTGCAAAAATCAGAAACTTTCTGTCCAAAAATGATGCAGAAAAATTAATCCATGCTTTTGTCACTTCTAGGATAGACTACTGCAATGCTCTACTTTCCGGCTACCCGGATAAAGCACTAAATAAACTTCAGTTAGTGCTAAATACATCTGCTAGAATCCTGACTAGAACCAAAAAATGTGATCATATTACTCCAGTGCTAGCCTCCCTACACTGCCTTCCTGTCAAAGCAAGGGCTGATTTCAAGGTTTTACTGCTAACCTACAAAGCATTACATGGGCTTGTTCCTACCTATCTCTCTGATTTGGTCCTGCCGTACATACCAACATGTACGCTACGGTCACAAGACGCAGGCCTCCTAATTGTCCCTAGAATTTCTAAGCAAACAGCTGGAGGCAAGGCTTTCTCCTATAGAGCTCCATTTTTATGGAACGGTCTGCCTACCCATGTCAGAGACGCAAACTCGGTCTCAACCTTTAAGTCTTCACTGAAGACTCATCTCTTCAGGGGGTCATATGATTGTGTGTAGTCTGGCCCAGGAGTGGGAGGGTGAACGAAAAGGCTCTGAAGCAACGAACGCCCTTGCTGTCTCTGCCTGGCCGGTTCCCCTCTTTCCACTGGGATTCTCTGCCTCTAACCCTATTACAGGGGCTGAGTCACTGGCTTACTGGGGCTCTCTCATGCCGTCCCTGGAAGGGGTGCGTCAACTGAGTGGGTTGATTCACTGATGTGGTTATCCTGTCTGGGTTGGCGCCCCCCCTTGGGTTGTGCCATGGCGGACATCTTTGTGGGCTATACTCAGCCTTGTCTCAGGATGGTAAGTTGGTGGTTGAAGTTATCCCTCTAGTGGTGTGGGGGCTGTGCTTTGGCAAAGTGGGTGGGGTTATATCCTTCCTGTTTGGCCCTGTCCGGGGGTGTCCTCGGATGGGGCCACAGTGTCTCCTGACCCCTCCTGTCTCAGCCTCCAGTATTTATGCTGCAGTAGTTTATGTGTCGGGGGGCTAGGGTCAGTTTGTTATATCTGGAGTACTTCTCCTGTCCTATTCGGTGTCCTGTGGGAATTTAAGTGTGCTCTCTCTAATTCTCTAATTCTCTCTTTCTCTCTTTCTTTCTCTCTCTCTCTCGGAGGACCTGAGCCCTAGGACCATGCCCCAGGACTACCTGACATGATGACTCCTTGCTGTCCCCAGTCCACCTGGCCGTGCTGCTGCTCCAGTTTCAACTGACCTGAGCCCTAGGACCATGCCCCAGGACTACCAGACATGATGACTCCTTGCTGTCCCCAGTCCACCTGGCCGTGCTGCTGCTCCAGTTTCAACTGTTCTGCCTTATTATTATTCGACCATGCTGGTCATTTATGAACATTTGAACATCTTGGCCATGTTCTGTTATAATCTCCACCCGGCACAGCCAGAAGAGGACTGGCCACCCCTCATAGCGTGGTTCCTCTCTAGGTTTCTTCCTAGGTTTGGCCTTTCTAGGGAGTTTTTCCTAGCCACCGTGCTTCTACACCTGCATTGCTTGCTGTTTGGGGTTTTAGGCTGGGTTTCTGTACAGCACTTTGAGATATCAGCTGATGTACGAAGGGCTATATAAATTAATTTGATTTAATTTGATTTGATTTGATTATGGCCAAACATTTCTATTTTTGTTTCAGCAGAGCAGAGAACATTTCTCCAAAAAGTACTATCTTTGTCCCTATGTGCAGATGCAAACCATAGTCGGGCTTTTTTGTTGTGGTTTTGGAGGAGTGGCTTCTTCCTTGCTGAGCGGCCTTTCAGGTTATGTCGATATAGGACTCGTTTTACTGTGGATATAGTTACTTTTGTACCTGTTTCCTCCTGCATCTTCACAAGGTCCTTTGCTGTTGTTCTGGGATTGATTTGCACTTTTCGCACCAAAGTACGTTAATCTCCAGGAGACAGAACACGTCTCCTTCCTGAGCGGTGTGATGGCTGCGTCGTCCCATGGTGTTTATACTTGCGTACTATTGTTTGTACAGAAGAAAGTGGTACCTTCAGACATTTGGAAATTGCTCTTGAGGAAGATCCAGACTTGTGGAGGTATACAATTTTATTTCTGAGGTCTTGGCTGATTTCTTTTGATCTTCCCATGATGTCAAGCAAAGAGGCACTGAGTTTGAAGGTAGGCATTGAAATACATCCACAGGCACACCTCCAATTGACTCAAATAATGTAAAATTAGCCTATCAAAAGCTTCTAAAGCCATGACATCATTTTCTGGAATTATCGAAGCTGTTTAAAGGCACAGTCAACTTATTGTATGTAAACCTCTGACCCAATGGAATTGTGACACAGTGAATTATAAGTGAAATAATAAATAAATAATAATGACCTGTGTCATGCACTAAGTAGATTTTCTAACCGAGTTGCCCAAACTATAGTTTGTTAACAAGAAATTTGTGGAGTGGTTGAAAAACAAGTTTTAATGTCTCCAACCTAAGTGTCACACCCTGACCTTAGTATTCTTTGTTTTCCTTGTTATTTTGGTTAGGTCAGGGTGTGACATGGGTGATATATGTGTTTTTGTCATGTCTAGGGGTTTTTGTATTATTATGGGGCTGTTTCCCTTCTATGTATATTGTATGTCTATGGTTGCCTAGATTGGTTCTCAATTAGAGGCAGCTGTCTATCGTTGTCTCTGATTGGGAACCATATTTAGGCAGCCATATTCTGTGGGTAATTGGTGGGTGATTGTTTCCACACATGGTACTGTTTCGGTTTTTTCACGTTTCGTTTATTGTTTTGTACTGTTTCGGTTTATTCATTAAAATTTACCGGGCAGGGTTCTCAATCAGGGACAGCTGTCTATCATTGTCTCTGATCGAGAATCATACTTAGGTAGCCCTTTTTCCCACCTGCCTTGTGGGAAGTTGACTTCGTTTATGACACAGCCTGTAGCTTCACGGTTGTTTTCTGATTTGTTGTTTTGTTGGTGTAATTTTTTATAATAAAAGAAAATGTACGCTCACCACGCTGCACCTTGGTTCACTTTCTTCAACAGCAGTGACAGAACTTCCCACCACAAACGGACCAAGCAGCGTGGTAAGGTGGAATTGACGTGGGAGGACATTTTGAATGGCAAGGGATCCTGGACGTGGGAGGAGATCCTGGCCGGGAGGGATCGCCTGCCCTGGGAGCAGGTAGAAGCAGAGAGGAAGGCGAAGGCAGCAGCGAAGGCAGAGCGGCAGCGTTATGAGGGAATACGGCTAGCAAGGAAGCCTGAGAGGCCCTGAGCCAACTCCCCGTGTTTACCGTGGCGAGCGTCGTACTGGTCAGGCACCTTGTTATGAGGTGGAGTGCACACTGTCTCCAGTGCGTGTGCACAGCCCGGTGCGATACCTTCCAGCTCCCGGGCTAGAGTGGGCATCCAGCCAGGTCGGAGGATGCCGGCTCAGTGCATCTGGCCGCCAGTAGGTCTCTACGGCCCGGGAAATCTTGCGCCGGCTCTGCGCACTGTGTCTCCGGTGCGTCTGCACTGCCCAGTGCATCCTGCGCCCCGCATCTGCATGGCGAAAATAACCATCCAGCCAGGACTAGTTGTGCAGGCTCTACACTCAAGACCTCCAGTGCGCCTCCACGGCCCACATACATGACTGTGATTATGATCGAAGAGAATTCTCTTGGTAGATAATGCGGTCGGCATTTGATTGTAAGGAATTCTAGGTCAGGTGAACAGAAGGACTTGAGTTCCTGTATGTTGTTATGATCCCACCACGTCTCATTAATCATAAGGCATACACCCCCGCCCTTCTTCTTACCAGAGAGATATTTGTTTCTGTCTGCGTGATGCGTGAAGAAACCAGGTGGCTGTACCGACTCTGACATATCCTGAGTGAGCCATGTTTCCGTGAAACAAAGAACGTTACAATCGCTTATGTCTCTCTGGAAGGCAATCGTTGCTCGGATTTTGTCTACCTTGTTGTCAAAAGACTGGACATTGGCGAGTAGTATGCTTGGGAGCGGTGCGAGATGTGCCCGTTTAAGGAGCCTGACCAGAAGACCGCTCCGTCTGCCCTTTCTGCGGTGCCGTTGTTTCGGGTCGCCGGCTGGGATCCGATTCATTGTCCTGGGTGGTGGACGAAACAGAGGATCCGCTTCGGGAAAGTTGTATTCCTGGTCGTAATGTTGGTGAGTTGAAGTTGCTCTTATATCCAATAGTTCCTCCCGACTGTATGTAGGAAATCTTAAGTTTTATTAACATTATAAGAAATGACACATAAAAAACAACATACTGCATTAGTTTCCTAGGAACGCGAAGCGAGGCGGCCATCTCTCTCGGCGCCACAGTTCCTCTGTCCAGTGTCTGTGTTATTTTGCACAGCTTAATATTTAATTTTTATTGGCCAGTCTGAGATATGTCTTTTTCTTTGCAACTCTTTCTAGAAGGCCAGCATCCCGGAGTCGCCTCTCCGCTGTTCACGTTGAGACCGGTGTCTTGCGGGTACTATTTAAGGAAGCTGCCAGTTGAGGACTTGTGAGGAGTCTGTTTCTCAAACTAGACACCCTAATGTACTTGTCCTCTTGCTCAGTTGTGTACCGGGGCCTCCCACTCCTCTTTCTATTATAGTTAGTGCCAGTTTATGCTGTTCTGTGAAAGGAGTAGTACATAGCATTGTATGAGATTTTCAGTTTCTTGGCAATTTCTCGCTTGGAATAGCCTTAATTTCTCGGAACAAGAATAGACTTTTTTGTAACTCAAAGTTCTTTGTTTCTGGCCATTTTGAGCCTGCAATCGAACCCACAAATGCTAATGCTCTAGATACTCAACTAGTCTAAAGAAGGCCAATTTTATAGCTTCTTTAATCAGAATAACAGTTTTCAGCTGTGCTAACATAATTGCCAAAGGGTTTTCTAATGATCAATTAGCCTTTTAAAATTATAGACTTAGATTAGCTAACACGTGCCATTGGAACACAGGAGTGATGGTTGCTGATAATGGGTCTCTGTAGTCTTATGTAGATATTCCATGAAAAAATCTGCCGTTTCCAGCTGAAATAGTCATTTACAACATTAACAATGTCTACACTGTGTTTCTGATCATTTGATGTTATTTTAATGGACATAAAAAGGCTTTTCTTTCAACAAGGACATTTCTAAGTGACCCCAAACTTTTGAACGGTATTGTATGAAAAATACGGACTAATAAGTAATAGACATAAATATATTTACATATACAGGGACTTCAGAAAGTATTCATACCCCTTGACTTATTCCACATTTTGTAGTGTTACAGCCAGAATTAAAAATTGATTAAATATATTTCTCTCACCCATTTACACACAATACCCCATAATGACTGTGACATGTTTAGGCATTTTTGCTAATTTATTGATAATGAAACATGAAAATATTTAATTTACATAAGTATTCAGAAAGTTTTCATACCACTTCACTTTTTTACCAATTTGATTATGTTACAGTCTGAATTTAAAATGGAATACATTTAGATTTTGTGTCACTGAACTACACACAAACACCCATAATGTCAAAGTGGAATTATGATTACATATTTTTTTACAGCTTAATTAAAAATGAAAAGCTGAAATGTCAATAAGTATTCAACCCCTCTGTTATGGCAAGCCTAAATAAGTTCAGGAGTCAAGACTTGCATAACAAGTCTCGTAATAAGTTTTATGGACTCACTCTGTGTTCAATAATAGTGTTTAACATATTTTTTAAATTACTACACACATACAATTATCTGTAAGGTTCCTCAGTCGAGCAGTGAATTACAAGCACAGATTCAACCACAAAGACCAGGGAGATTTTCCAATGGTTTGCAAAGAAGGGCATCTATTGGTAGATGGGTAAAAAAAAGCAGACATTGAATAGCCCTTTGAGCATGGTGCAGTTATTTATTACACTTTCGATGGTGTATCAACACACCCAGTCACTACAAATATACAGGCACCCTTCCTAACTCAGATTCCGGAGAGGAAGGAAACCGCTCAGGGATTTCACCTACGAGGCCAATGGTGATTTTAATGACTGTGATAGGAGATACCTGAGGATGGATCAACAACATTGTAGTTACTCCGTAATACTAACATAAATGACAGAGTGAAGTCTGTACAGATAAAAATATTCCAAAACATGCATCCTGTTCGCAATGAAGCATTACATTAACACTGCAAAAAACTAAACATTTTGACCTGAATACAAAGCATTATATTTGGGCAAATCCAATACAACACATCACTAAGTACCACTCTTCAAAATTTCCAGCATGGTGGTGGCTGCATCATGTTATGGGCTTATGCTTGTCATTGGCAAGGACTGGGGAGGTTTTTTTAGGATGAAAAAAACATAATAGAGCTAAGCACAGGCAAAATCCTAGAGGAAAACTTGGTTCAGTCGGCTTTCCAACAAACACTCGGAGACAAACTCACCTTTCAGCAGGACAATTAACTTAAACACAAGGCCAAATATACACTGCTTACCAAGATGAGATTGAATGTTCCTGAGTGGCCTAATTACAGTTTTGACTTAAATTGGCTTGAAAATCTATGGCTGTCTAACAATGATCAACAACCAACTTGACAGAGCTTGAATAATTTTTTAAGAATAAAGGGAAAATATTGTAAAATTCAGGTGTGCAAATCTCTTAGCGACTTACCCAGAAAGATTCACAGCTATAATTGCTGCCAACTGTGATTCTAACATGTACAGTATTATACAGTGGGGCAAAAAAGTATTTAGTCAGCCACCAATTGTGCAAGTTCTCCCACTTAAAAAGATGAGAGAGGCCAGTAATTTTCATCATAGGTACACTTCAACTATGACAGACAAAATGTGGAAAAAGAAATCCAGAAAATCACATTGTAGGATTTTTAATGAATTTATTTGCAAATTATGGTGGAAAATAAGTATTTGGTCACCTACAAACAAGCAAGATGTCTGGCTCTCACAGACCTGTAACTTCTTCTTTAAGAGGCTCCTCTGTCCTCCACTCATTACCTGTATTAATGGCACCTGTTTGAACTTGTTATCAGTATAAAAGACACCTGTCCACAACCTCAAACAGTCACACTCCAAACTCCACTATGGCCAAGACCAAAGAGCTGTCAAAGGACACCAGAAACAAAATTGTAGACCTGCACCAGGCTGGGAAGACTGCATCTGCAATAGGTGAGCAGCATGGTTTGAAGAAATCAACTGTGGGAGCAATTATTAGGAAATGGAAGACATACAAGACCACTAATCTCCCTCGATCTGGGGCTCCACGCAAGATCTCACCCCATGGGGTCAAAAGGATCACAAGAACGGTGAGCAAAAATTCCAGAACCACATGGGGGGACCTAGTGAATGACCTGCAGAGAGCTGGGACTAAAGTAACAATGCCTACCATCAGTAACACACCACACCGCCAGGGACTCAAAACCTGCAGTGCCAGACGTGTCCCCCTACTTAAGCCAGTACATGTCCAGGCCCGTCTGAAGTTTGCTAGAGAGCATTTGGATGATCCAGAAGAAGATTGGGAGAATGTCATATGGTCAGATGAAACCAAAATAGAACTATTTGGTAAAAACTCAACTCGTCATGTTTGGAGGACAAAGAATGCTGAGATGCATCCAAAGAACACCATAACTACTGTGAAGCATGGGGGTGGAAACATCATGCTTTGGGGCTGTTTTTCTGCAAAGGGACTAGGACGACTGATCCGTGTAAAGGAAAGAATGAATGGGGCCATGTATCGTGAGATTTTGAGTGAAAACCTCCTTCCATCAGCAAGGGCATTGAAGATGAAACGTGGCAGGGTCTTTCAGCATGACAATGATCCCAAACACATCACCCGGGCAACGAAGGAGTGGCTTTGTATGAAGCATTTCAAGGTCCTGGAGTGGCCTAGCCAGTCTACAGATATCAACCCCATAGAAAATCTTTGGAGGGAGTTGAAAGTCTGTGTTGCCCAGCAACAGCCCCCAAACATCGCTGTTATAGAGGAGATCTGCATGGAGGAATGGGCCAAAATACCAGCAACAGTGTGTGAGAACCTTGTGAAGACTTATAGAAAACATTTGACCTCTGTCATCGCCAACTAAGGGTATATAAGAAAGTATTGAGATAAACTTTTGTTATTCACCAAATACGTATTGTCCACCATCATTTGCAAATAAATTCATAAAAAATCCTACAATGTGATTTTCTGGATTTTTTTTCTCTCATTTTGTCTGTCATAGTTGAAGTGTACCTATGATGAAAATTACAGGCCTCTCATCTTTTTAATTGGGAGAACTTGCACAATTGGTGGCTGACTAAATACTTTTTTGCTCCACTGTATGACGGGTGGGTCTAATCCTTAATGCTGATTGGGCAAAAGCACATTCCAGGCGGTATCTATTCCACAAGCTACCACCTGCTAACTCTATGACGTTAAATGCCTATTTACTCTGTTCCATCTGACTGCGAAATCCACTGTCATCAGCCCGGCCATGCAATTTATAAACTTGATCTCCACTATAAAAAGCATCTAGACATTATCTCACATTTCTTTTAGACTAACATTTCATTTTTCGACAGCGGAGATTTGTAAAAACCTTACTGTCTGTCTCTCCAACATTTGCAACATTGTTTCAATATTCAAATTCAATCTCCAGCTGTCCAATAGTAATGAACATGTCGGGAGTCTGGACGAGACAGACGGTCAGGCAGCTTTTCTCAGCCAGTCGAAATATTGAATCAGCTGGCATAATTTTTATGGATATATAAAAAGAAATGTACATTGAAAAAAGGTCAAACATAACAAAGTGCATCTAGTTTGCAGTCTTTCCAGCTCCAGATTGAAGTGATTTTTTTAGCTCCTCTGAACAATATTGTCCTGATGAGTGAGAACATTTTCTATGCCAGGCGAAATCACCCGTCATTAGCTCATTGTTATGGATGTATCCAAATAAATGTCACTAGAAAACCGCCTAAACAAATGCAGCTACTTTCCTGTTATTCTGGCTGTACTTTTCGATGTGACTGTAAATTAGCCGTAGTTGGTTAGCCAGCTAGCAAGCAAGGGATAACAATGTTGTCAGCCATTATACAATGGGTGGGTCTAATCCTGAATGTTGATTGGTTAAAAAATGCATTCCAGCCGGTGTCTATCCAACAAGTTACCACTGGCTAAATCTATGATTTTAAAATGCCTATTTACTCTGTTCCATCTGATTGCGCAATTCACTGTCTCATCAGCCCATCCAGGCACTTTTACCAATGCACGAGTTGAGACCCAGATGCTAACACAGGAGGCAGATGGTTGGAGTCTTACAATGTTTAATAATCCAACGGGGTAGGCAAGAGAATGGTCGTGGACAGGCAAAAAGGTCCAAACCAGATCAGAGTCCAGGAGGTACAGAGTGGCAGACAGGCTCATGGTCAAGGCAGGGAGAATGGCCAGGCAGGCAGGTACAGAGTCCAGAAACAGGAAAGGGTCCAAACCAGGAGGACTAGAAAAAAGAATAGCAAAAGGAGTACGGGAAAACCATGCTGGTTGACTTGACTAAACATACAAGACAAACTGGCACAGAGAGACAGGAAACACAAATCAAATTGTATTTGTCACATACACATGGTTAGCAGATGTTAATGCGAGTGTAGCGAAATGCTTGTGCTTCTAGTTCCGACAATGCAGTAATAACCAACGAGTAATCTAACCAAACAATTCCACAACTACTACCTTATACACACAAGTGTAAAGGGATAAAGAATATGTACATGCAGATATATGAATGAGTGATGGTACAGAACGGCATAGGCAAGATGCAGTAGATACAGTATATACATGTGAGATGAGTAATGTAGGGTATGAGGGGGGGGGAATCACAGGAACAGGTGAAACAGATCAGGGCGTGACAACTTTATAACTTTATACTTGATCTCCACTATAAAAAGCATCTAGACATTATCTCACATTTCTTTTAGACTACCATTTCAACTGCAGAGATTTGAATAAACTTTGTTGTTTGTCTCTGACATTTGCAACATTGTTTCAATATTCAAATTATATCCCCAGATGTCCCATAGTAACAGTGGTGGAAAAACTACCCAATTGTCGTAGTACTTGAGTAAAAGTAAAGATACCTTAATAGAAATTATTAAAGTGAAAGTCACCCAGTAACATCCTACTTGAGAAAAGTAATAGTATTAATCATTTCTTTAAAGTCTAAAAGTATTTGTTTTTTAATATACTTAAGTATCAAAATTAAATAGAATTGCTAAAATATACTTAAATATCAAAACTAAAAGCAAATCATTTCACATTCCTTATATTAAGCAAACCAGATGGCACCATTTTCTTGTTTAAAAAAAAATTGTATGGCTAGCCAGGGGCACACTCCAAGACATTTATTTACAAACGAAGCATGTGTTAGATTGTCCGCCAGATCAGAGGCAGTAGGGGTGAGCAGGGATGTTGTCTTGATAAGTGTGTGAATTAGACCATTTTCATGTCCTGCTAAGCATTCAAAATGTAACGAATACTTTTGGGTGTCAGGGGAAATGTATGGAGAAAGAAGAACATTATTTTCCTTAGGAATGTAGTGAAATAAAAGTTGTCAAAAATACCCCAAAAAACTCCTTAAGCAGTACTTTAAAGTATTTTACTTAAGTACTGTACGTCATTGAATACCATTTTCCTTTTTTTTACGCTGAAGGAGAAAAACGGAAACAAAAAGATCGGATAAGAGCATCACTTAGTGGTGGAAATAAGAAAGACAGGCTGGCCCTTTGCGACAGACTCGACTACTTCACAGCAACAGTCTTTACCAACAACCAGCATGGCTACTGCGTCTGGGAGCACTTGTCAAGAAGGAGAAAGGGATGAATGCGACGATGGAGGAGGCGACGTCGACAATCGCGACTCAGCACAAGAGACTACTTCGGGAAATGTTTCGCAGAAGAAACCCGTTTGTCTCATAGTGCTTGGCATGGCAGGGTCTGGAAAAACAACTTTTGTGCAGGTAAGCTAAAACGAGCTAATGTTGGCTAACTAACTGTTAGCACTACAGTGGCTAGGTAAGTTAGCTAGATAACGTTACCAGTACGGTGTATGAGACATAGCTATGCCACCTCAACCAAACTAAGCACAATTGTATTCTGGAATTTAGTATTTTTCTTCTTTGCTATTTAGTCAAGCAGTTTGGAATCGGTATATTTTAGCTAAGTCACGGACATCTGGGTTCTAACTTAGCTACCTATGCTCATGTTACCTAGCTAGAGCTGACGTTGTTGTTTCTTCACAGCGACTCAATGCTCATCTTCACACCAAGAAGTCTCCTCCATATGTTATCAACCTAGACCCTGCGGTGCACGAAGTTCCTTTCCCAGCCAACATCGGTAAGAAATCATTCACGCCACCATGCTTAACCATGCAGGTCTGGCATCATGTTGATACTGTGATACTTCTTGCCTATCATTAATGTGTTGACTGTTCGGAAAGGTATGTGTTTTTTCCCCCTTGGTATTCTATTGATATTATTGTAAATATGTTGATATCCCACGACACTATTGTATTAGCTAGCTAGCTACCAACCATGGCTAATAAGTAACTGAAAGCTGCTTATTGTCCCCTTGTAGATATCCGTGACACAGTGAATTACAAAGAAGTGATGAAGCAATATGGCCTAGGTCCTAATGGAGGAATCGTCACCTCGTTGAATCTCTTTGCTACGAGGTTTGATCAGGTAGGCCCAACTCTCTTTCTGTTATAACAGGACGTGTATTTGACACCTCGACTGTCCATTAGATGTCACTATTATTGCTTGCACAATTTGGATATTATGAATCAAAATCTCCCGTTTTGCCTTCTCAGGTCATGAAATTCATTGAGAAGAAACAGTACAATCACCAGTAAGTATTTTTGAAAGTTCGTAGATGTACTCCTGGTAAGCATAGAAGAAGCATAGTTAGTACAGCATTGTTCTGTTTTGCCATCCCCTCTTCTGGTGCGTACCTACCTGCCCTAACCTTTGACCTATGTCTACAGATATGTGTTGATTGACACTCCTGGACAGATAGAAGTGTTCACCTGGTCAGCGTCTGGAACCATCATCACTGAAACTCTGGTGTGTAGTAGTAATGTGTTATAACATTTAGGCCTAAAGATATGACTAGCTGCAACATAATTGTGATCTGTTTGGTGTGAATGTGTTTCCAGGCCTCTTCCTTCCCCTGTGTGGTGGTCTACGTGATGGACACGTCTCGCAGCGTCAATCCAGTCACCTTCATGTCCAACATGCTCTACGCCTGCAGGTCTGACACTGAAGGGAGCACTAGCTACTTTCTGATGGTCAAATAAAACCACAAATTGGTTTGAACAAATTGAATATTTTACATATAGGCAATTAAAGAACTAGTGTGGTGCTTTTGCTTGTTCACTTTGTGACTGTGTCCCCCCCCTACCCCCCAGCATCCTGTACAAGACAAAGCTGCCCTTCATTGTCATCATGAACAAGGTAGGAAATGATTGGAACACTTTCATCAAACCACTAACTTGGTAACAGTGAATTACTGAATGAGGGGGAAAAAAACTATAAGTCTGTATGTGTTGACATGCTCAAAGGAAATATGTTTTTTTTTGGGGGGGGGGGGGGGATAATAATACAGAGATAACAAACCACAGATTTTGGTACATGTCTGTGTTGTGTGGTTTCAGACAGACATAATCGACCACAGCTTTGCGGTGGAGTGGATGCAGGACTTTGAGGTGTTCCAGGACGCTCTGAACCAGGAGACATCCTACGTCAGCAACCTGACACGCTCCATGAGCCTTGTGCTGGACGAGTTCTACTCCAACCTACGGGTATGTGTCTGTCTTTCAGTGCCGTATGCTGCTTCAGTGCACACTTCTGAGAACTAGTATTATTTGTGTGTGATCTGCGTGTGCGTATTTGAGACACTATTCCATGAGTTTTGTGTTAGACTGATGTAAAAGTCCAAGGGGAAGTGTTTCTGTGCATTTTTGAGAGGGTTTATCGAGTTTTCACTCTGCTTGGTCACGTCTGTGTTTCATGTGCAGGTTGTGGGTGTGTCTGCAGTCACAGGCAGCGGATTGGACGAGTTCTTTGTTCAGGTGGCAGAGGCCGCAAAGGAGTATGAGACGTGAGTGAGGGGGCTGCTCTGCAAACACACCACTGTCTGTAATATTTGTATGACAATAAATTGTTTTGTGTTATTCAGGGATTATCGTCCTGAATATGAAAGACTTCATAAAGAACTGGTGAGTGTTTAAATACCAAATGTCCCGTGCACACACGTAGCATCTATCATTCTCTGACGGTCCTGGTATGCCCTCCAGGCTGATGCTCAGAGCAGGAAGCAGCAGGAGCAGATGGAGCATTTACGGAAGGACATGGGAGCTGTTGCCATGGAGACGACCTCACGGACAGGTGTGTGCGCCTGTGAGCGAGAGAGTGCCTCCCCCCCAATGCATTACGTGCTTGATTGTGTGTGTTAGAGATCCCATGTTGTGTATTATATGCTTGGATCAGGTACATGAGACCGGTGTTTTGTGAAATAAATAATAAAATGTCGCTTCCTGTCCTCCAGAGGAAGCTGATGTGGCGGGCCGAAGTGATCTCATCTTCAACCGTGGTAACCCTGATGAGGATGAGGAAGAGGAGGGGGAGGACAGCGACACTGATGACATAGATCACAATGGTAAGGGGAGAAACTTTTTTTGAGTGGCATCAAGGTCCTATCATTGATTTAACCAATAACATCCTTGCATTCCTAAAAACAAGCCTAATCATGATTTGTGAATGATTATTGTGTGGAAAAACGAAGATTTGTTACAAAAATATGATCAAACACAAAAATACTGGCAATATACACTGCTCAAAAAAATAAAGGGAACACTTAAACAACACAATGTAACTCCAAGTCAATCACACTTCTGTGAAATCAAACTGTCAAACTTAGGAAGCAACACTGATTGACAATAAATTTCACATGCTTTTGTGCAAATGGAATAGACAACAGGTGGAAATTATAGGCAATTAGCAAGACACCCCCAATAAAGGAGTGGTTCTGCAGGTGGTGACCACAGACCACTTCTCAGTTCCTATGCTTCCTGGTTGATGTTTTGGTCACTTTTGAATGCTACTCTAGTGGTAGCATGAGACGGAGTCTACAACCCACACAAGTGGCTCAGGTAGTGCAGCTCATCCGGGATGGCATATCAATGCGAGCTGTGGCAAGAAGGTTTGCTGTGTCTGTCAGCGTAGTGTCCAGAGCATGGAGGCGCTACCAGGAGACAGGCCAGTACATCAGGAGACGTGGAAGAGGCCGTAGGAGGGCAACAACCCAGCAGCAGGACCGCTACCTCCGCCTTTGTGCAAGGATGAGCAGGAGGAGCACTGCCAGAGCCCTGCAAAATGACCTCCAGCAGGCCACAAATGTGCATGTGTCTGCTCAAACGGTCAGAAACAGACTCCATGAGGGTGATATGAGGGCCCGACGTCCACAGGTGGTGGTTGTGCTTACAGCCCAACACCGTGCAGGACGTTTGGCATTTGCCAGAGAACACCAAGATTGGCAAATTCGCCACTGGTGCCCTGTGCTCTTCAAAGATGAAAGCAGGTTCACACTGAGCACATGTGACACCGTGGAGAACGTTCTGCTGCCTGCAACATCCTCCAGCATGACCTGTTTGGCGGTGGGTTAGTCATGGTGTGGGGTGGCATTTCTTTAGGGGCCCTGCACAGTCCTCCATGTGCCCTCCAGAGGTAGCCTGACTGCCATTAGGGACCGAGATGAGATCCTCAGACTCCTTGTGAGACCATATGCTGGTGCGGTTGTCCCTGGGTTCCTCCTAATGCAAGACAATGCTAGACCTCATGTGTCAGCAGTTCCTGCAAGAGGAAGGCATTGATGCTATGGACTGGCCCGCCCGTTCCCCAGACCTGAATCCAATTGAGCACATCTGGGACATCATGTCTCGCTCCATCCACCAACGCCACGTTGCACCACAGACTGTCCAGGAGTTGGCGGATGCTTTAGTCCAGGTCTGGGAGGAGATCCCTCAGTAGACCATCCGGCACCTCATCAGGAGCATGCCCAGGCGTTGTAGGGAGGTCATACAGGCACGTGGAGGCCACACACACTACTGAGCCTCATTTTGACTTGTTTTAAGGACATTACATCAAAGTTGGATCAGCCTGTAGTGTGGTTTTCCACTCATTTTGAGATTTTCTGAAACCAGACCTCCATGGGTTGATAAATTTGATTTCCATTGATAATTTTTGTGTGATTTTTGTTGTCAGCACATTCAACTATGTTTAAAAAAGTATTTAATAAGAATATTTCATTCATTCAGATCTAGGATGTCATTTTAGTGTCCCCTTTTATTTTTTTTGAGCAGTGTAAGTTCCCTTGTTGACTTAACATATCATCCCTTTCAGTGACTGAGGAGAGCAAGGAGGGCACAGCCTTCGGGAACTTCCTGAAGGAGAGGAAAGAAGTGGTGCAGGTACGAAATAGGAAGTCTCAATGATGTCTGGAGGACCCTGTAAGGATGCCACTTTAGATTACTAAGATATGCCTAGGTGTGTTGGCGACTGGGACCTCTATTCCCACCTGCATGCCTACTGGTCCCCTCTTCACAAGTGCTGAAATTCATTGGACTGAAGCGGTGTTGCAGTTCAACTCAGACTTAAATTAATATTCTTCCTTGTGAATGCAAGTGTTATGTAGGTTTTTTGTTTGATCTTACTAACTGCAACTTATCAAGTTAAGGACAATATTTTTGCATACGGGTTGGGAAAAGTGAACCACTTGTTTCCTATTTCTTTGTCAGTAGCTCGAGACTCATTTTGTTTATAAGGGAGGTTTATTGAGGTAATGGCTGATGGAATAATGTACTTGTATCCTATTTTTATCCGAAGTTGTTTTATTGCTTATTGTTTGTATGTTCATTCTACGAAGCTTTTTCTTCAGTGGAAGAACACATACCTGTAAGTCATTCCTATCTGGGTTATGCTCTTTAACAGTCACATAGTCCTTGACGTGTATATTTTTGTAACAGTTTTGTTTTCTGTTTTAGTTCAAATGTGCTCATGTTTGTTAAAGTCCTGTAGTGTTGTGTGTCTCGATAATTTTAAAAGCTAAATAAATTGGTTATGAATGTGTTCAGCCTAGTCATGTGTGGCTTCGTGAGATGCACACTGCCTTATGTGAATGAACTATGGGATGAGGGGGTGGATAGCCGGAATATTCTGGATTCTACTCCTTCTCACCATCTGGCCTAAGAACCAAATCGGCATTCACAAATACAGCAGAATGGTATTCTGTGAAGACTGAAAATACAGTCTTTCTTTTACCTTGCTGCAAATGGGTATGGCATCATTTGCCTACAGAATGACTGCATATGAGTTTACAGATTAAAACACATTTGTTAGAGGAAATCCACTCATTTTTACATGGGTTATTTTAACTCTTTCTGTGCTTCAAGGTGATATCCCAAATGGTTTTTAGTTTTTTTTCTCTCTTTACAGAGTCATTACTTGCCATAGACTACAATGCATTATGAAAATGTGTCTAGGCATGTTATATAAAATGCCGAAGCACTCCATACCGTATGTTATTACATCAGAATGTCATTGTGGATTTTGTTTCACCGCTACATTTAGATTTTTTTTTGTATGTGCCACTGTCCCATAAATCCTTATTTGCATATTTTAGTTGTTTTAAACGACGACATTCAAACACGGATGTGCTGAAGAGTGAAAATAAGGCCACTTAAAAATGGGTGAACTTTCCCTTCAATGCTTTGCATCGCTGAGTCCTCTTGTCCCAAATAATTTACCCTTCATTCGACCCTAACCATTCAATGTTTACAGATCTGTAAGGCAGATGCAGTTTTCATCTGCTCATATAGCTGCTGCTGTGGCTGCTTATTGTATATTCCTGCTATATGTGTAATGCAAATGCATGAGTCATGCCTGCTGAGTCGTGTTTGCAGCAGCACAGAAAGCCCAACAGATACAGGGGATTATTTTATCACAGATCTGTCTTAATGGCCAACGTTTCCCTCCATTTGTTCAAGATGAGTGGGTCTTACCACAGATTCACATAAACACAAACCGTCTCTCTGATGAGATGAAAGTGTTGTCGCGGCAACACAAACAATGGCAGCAGCCAGACGCCTCCTGTGTCGCTGTGTTCTTCCAGTGATGGTGACTCACTTCCGCGATGGCATTTGCAAGAACATTCACACACCCTCCGCGCCCCTCCCCTCAGCCCGTGGGCTAGAAATGTCAACACACACACAGGGAACAGATAGGATCTCTTGAGAGGAATTCACAGCTCAGTGGGAAAGTGTCAAAACGCCTACTCGTAGTTACATATCTACAGTAAAAAGCAGAATAATGTGTCAAAGTTGAACACAAGTATGAGAAGAATGTTATAACTACAATTGAGAAATCACATTTGCATGCAAGTGAACTCTGGGAGGTAGTGAATAAGGTCAAATGTCATGATCTTTTGTCTGTGCAAATCATGGCTGACTTATCTTTTTCATGCAATATCACATCTGATGTTTTAGTAGACGCTCTTATCCAGAGCGACTTACTGGAGCAATTAGGGTTAAGTGTCTTGCTCCAGGGCTCGTCGACAGATTTTTCACCTAGTCGGCTTGAGGATTCAAACCAGCGACCTTTTCGGTTACTGGCCCAATGCTCTTAGCCGCTAGGCTACCAGCTGCTTATCATTAGCAGTGATACACCCTTTGGGGTTCCTATTTGATACATTTACTTACCTTCACGTTTCCTTTCTCACATCATAACAAAGACCTAACCTCAATAAAACGTTTTCATTGAAGAGGATCTGTGGTGTCCAATGACGACATGCATTCTTCAAGATGACATCATCTGGGCGTGCAGGCATATTAGAAAAGATTAAATAAGAAACTGATTTCATCTGATTTATTGTTAGGGTAACTTTGGTCCAGCAGTCTCGCTTAGCAGGATGACTCATGCCCCCATTACAACATTGAGTCTTGTTCTTATGACGTCATCCTCTGGGCTTGATGTGAGGAGGGTAAAGTGGATTCAGGATGTGTGTTGCCCCTTTGGAATACAGTATGATGTCATTCTTACTGTATCTGATGGACATAAAATAAATGCTAGGAATTACTGGCAATGACATAAACATTGGCATACATTCTGCTTGGTCTCATTGCGTTCCATTCTCTTCAACTCCTTTCTGCCCTAAGGTCTTTCAAATGGTAATTTGATTGATTGATTGAAACCCTGAATTCTAATATCACTACAGAGGCTGTATAATGAGCAAGAGAGAGGAATGACGACCGAGTCTAATGAATAATGGATGGTGCTGTTTGGTATGGGTGAGTGGTCAACAGCACAGGACTGACGCAGTGAGCTCATCCCACTGCACAGGCTCAATGCAGACCTACAAGCCCACCACCCCAACTCCCCAAACTGCACCTAGAGATTTGCTGCAGGTCTGCAAGCCCCCCACCCCAACTCCCCAAACTGCACCTAGAGATTTGCTGCAGGTCTGCAAGCCCCCCACCCCAACTCCCCAAACTGCACCTAGAGATTTGCTGCAGACCTGTAAGCCCCTACCTGCACACACACACAATTTAACATTTTTATGATTAAGTCTGTCACAAGAGTCTATTTCCCACCATACTAAGGTAAATTAATAGCTTTACCGTAAACCAATGTCACTATGTGCCAACCCCTTACAAACAGATTGTAGCACTGCAAACCTGTTTCCCCCTCCCCCTCACAACACCTATAGATACTGTAAAACCATGTGCATCCCCCTCCCCCTCACAACACCTATAGATATACTGTAAAACCATGTGCATCCCCCCCTCTCCCTCACAACACCTATAGATAAACTGTAAAACCATGTGCGTCCCCCCTCACAACACCTATAGATATACTGTAAAACCATGTGCGTCCCCCCTCCCCCTCACAACACCTATAGATATACTGTAAAACCATGTGCATCCCCCCCTCTCCCTCACAACACCTATAGATAAACTGTAAAACCATGTGCGTCCCCCCTCACAACACCTATAGATATACTGTAAAACCATGTGCGTCCCCCCTCCCGCTCACAACACCTATAGATATACTGTAAAACCATGTGCGTCCCCCTCCCCCTCACAACACCTATAGATAAAATGTAAAACCATGTGCGTCCCCCCTCACAACACCTATAGATATACTGTAAAACCATGTGCGTCCCCCCTCCCCCTCACAACACCTATAGATATACTGTAAAACCATGTGCGTCCCCCCTCCCCCTCACAACACCTATAGATATACTGTAAAACCATGTGCATCCCCCCTCACAACACCTATAGATATACTGTAAAACCATGTGCGTACCCCTCCCCCTCACAACACCTATAGATATACTGTAAAACCATGTGCATCCCCCCTCACAACACCTATAGATATACTGTAAAACCATGTGCGTCCCCCCTCCCCCTCACAACACCTATAGATATACTGTAAAACCATGTGCATCCCCCCTCACAACACCTATAGATATACTGTAAAAGCATGTGCGTCCCCCCTCCCCCTCCCAACACCTATAGATATACTGTAAAACCATGTGCATCCCCCCTCACAACACCTATAGATATACTGTAAAACCATGTGCATCCCCCCTCCCAACACCTATAGATATACTGTAAAACCATGTGCGTCCCCCCTCACAACACCTATAGATATACTGTAAAACCATGTGCATCCCCCCTCCCCCTCACAACACCTATAGATATACTGTAAAACCATGTGCATCCCCCCTCACAACACCTATAGATATACTGTAAAACCATGTGCATCCCCCTCACAACACCTATAGATATACTGTAAAACCATGTGCATCCCCCTCACAACACCTATAGATATACTGTAAAACCATGTGCATCCCCCTCACAACACCTATAGATATACTGTAAAAGCATGTGCATCCCCCTCCCCCCTCACAACACCTATAGATATACTGTAAAACCATGTGCATCCCCCCTCACAACACCTATAGATATACTGTAAAACCATGTGCATCCCCGCTCACAACACCTATAGATATACTGTAAAACCATGTGCATCCCCGCTCACAACACCTATAGATATACTGTAAAACCATGTGCATCCCCCTCACAACACCTATAGATATACTGTAAAACCATGTGCATCCCCCTCACAACACCTATAGATATACTGTAAAACCATGTGCATCCCCCCCTCTCCCTCACAACACCTATAGATAAACTGTAAAACCATGTGCGTCTCCCCCTCACAACACCTATAGATACTGTAAAACCATGTGCATCCCCCCTCCCCCTCACAACACCTATAGATATACTGTAAAACCATGTGCATCCCCCCCTCTCCCTCACAACACCTATAGATAAACTGTAAAACCATGTGCGTCTCCCCCTCACAACACCTATAGATACTGTAAAACCATGTGCATCCCCCTCCCCTCCCAACACCTATAGATATACTATAAAACCATGTGCATCCCCCCTCCCCCTCACAACACCTATAGATATACTGTAAAACCATGTGCGGCCCCCCTTCCCCTCACAACACCTATAGATATACTGTAAAACCATGTGCATCCCCCCTCACAACACCTATAGATATACTGTAAAACCATGTGCGTACCCCTCCCCTCACAACACCTATAGATATACTGTAAAACCATGTGCATCCCCCTCACAACACCTATTGATATACTGTAAAACCATGTGCATCCCCCTCACAACACCTATAGATATACTGTAAAAGCATGTGCGTCCCCCTCCCCCTCACAACACCTATAGATATACTGTAAAACCATGTGCATCCCCCTCACAACACCTATAGATATACTGTAAAACCATGTGCATCCCCCTCACAACACCTATAGATATACTGTAAAACCATGTGCGTCCCCCTCCCCCTCACAACACCTATAGATATACTGTAAAACCATGTGCATCCCCCCTCACAACACCTATAGATATACTGTAAAACCATGTGCATCCCCCCTCACAACACCTATAGATATACTGTAAAACCATGTGCGTCCCCCCTCCCCCTCACAACACCTATAGATATACTGTAAAACCATGTGCATCCCCCCTCACAACACCTATTGATATACTGTAAAACCATGTGCATCCCCCCTCACAACACCTATAGATATACTGTAAAACCATGTGCATCCCCCCTCACAACACCTATAGATATACTGTAAAACCATGTGCGGCCCCCCTTCCCCTCACAACACCTATAGATATACTGTAAAACCATGTGCATCCCCCTCACAACACCTATAGATATACTGTAAAACCATGTGCATCCCCCCTCACAACACCTATAGATATACTGTAAAACCATGTGCATCCCCCTCACAACACCTATAGATATACTGTAAAACCATGTGCATCCCCCTCACAACACCTACAGATATACTGTAAAACCATGTGCATCCCCCTCACAACACCTATAGATATACTGTAAAAGCATGTGCGTCCCCCTCCCCCTCACAACACCTATAGATATACTGTAAAACCATGTGCATCCCCCTCACAACACCTATTGATATACTGTAAAAGCATGTGCGTCCCCCTCCCCCTCACAACACCTATAGATATACTGTAAAACCATGTGCGTCCCCACTCCCCCTCACAACACCTATAGATATACTGTAAAAGCATGTGCGTCCCCCCTCCCCCTCCCAACACCTATAGATATACTGTAAAACCATGTGCATCCCCCCTCACAACACCTATAGATATACTGTAAAAGCATGTGCGTCCCCCCTCCCCCTCACAACACCTATAGATATACTGTAAAACCATGTGCATCCCCCTCACAACACCTATTGATATACTGTAAAAGCATGTGCGTCCCCCTCCCCCCTCACAACACCTATAGATATACTGTAAAACCATGTGCGTCCCCCCTCCCCCTCACAACACCTATAGATATACTGTAAAACCATGTGCATCCCCCTCACAACACCTATAGATATACTGTAAAACCATGTGCATCCCCCTCACAACACCTATAGATATACTGTAAAACCATGTGCATCCCCCTCACAACACCTATAGATATACTGTAAAACCATGTGCATCCCCCCTCCCCCTCCCAACACCTATAGATATACTGTAAAACCATGTGCATCCCCCGTCCCAACACCTATAGATATACTGTAAAACCATGTGCATCCCCCCTCCCCCTCACAACACCTATAGATATACTGTAAAACCATGTGCATCCCCCGTCCCAACACCTATAGATATACTGTAAAACCATGTGCATCCCCCTCCCCCTCACACCACCTATAGATATACTGTAAAACCATGTGCATCCCCCCTCACAACACCTATAGATATACTGTAAAAGCATGTGCGTCCCCCCTCCCCCTCACAACACCTATAGATATACTGTAAAACCATGTGCATCGCCCCTCACAACACCTATTGATATACTGTAAAAGCATGTGCGTCCCCCCTCCCCCTCACAACACCTATAGATATACTGTAAAACCATGTGCGTCCCCCCTCCCCCTCTCAACACCTATAGATATACTGTAAAACCATGTGCATCCCCCCTCACAACACCTATAGATATACTGTAAAACCATGTGCATCCCCCCTCACAACACCTATAGATATACTGTAAAACCATGTGCATCCCCCCTCACAACACCTATAGATATACTGTAAAACCATGTGCATCCCCCCTCACAACACCTATAGATATACTGTAAAAGCATGTGCGTCCCCCCTCCCCCTCACAACACCTATAGATATACTGTAAAACCATGTGCATCCCCCTCACAACACCTATTGATATACTGTAAAAGCATGTGCGTCCCCCCTCCCCCTCACAACACCTATAGATATACTGTAAAACCATGTGCGTCCCCCTCCCCCTCACAACACCTATAGATATACTGTAAAACCATGTGCATCCCCCCTCCCAACACCTATAGATATACTGTAAAACCATGTGCGTCCCCCCTCCCCCTCACAACACCTATAGATATACTGTAAAACCATGTGCGTCCCCACCCCACCTCGTGCAAACATGACTGTTGCTGCATCGTCTGTTATTAATGATTATTACATTTTAGTGACGTAACGCCTTGCCTTCCTCGTGACATTGTCTTCTTATTGTTTGTTGTGTCTAGTTATGGGATCTATGCGGACGATGAGACTGATGCATGTACGGCATCTGCAGAGAGAGGAAAGGGAGCTCCCGTGATTGGCTGGAAATGACATCACTGAAGGGATACTGGTGATGAGGCTTTCCTTGCAAACACATCGTCGTCTACTCTCCTCTGCTCGTCCTCCCATCCCCCACTGCATCCTCTCCTAGGAATGTTTATGTCATTGTTTTACACTGACTCAAGGTATATGGGGTTGCTCTTTGGCTTTTGCAGGGGTAAGACTACACAGTCCAATGCAGTGATAGACAATGGAAAGGTGTTATACAAGCAACGTCCTTCCTCTTCTCTCCCTCAATCTCTGTATCGCCTCCAATGCTGTGGCTCGGTTCCTCCACTGATAACCTCTACCACTCTCTTCCACCCCCTCTTTTTCCTTCCTTTCTTCTCTCTTTCCTTTTCTTCTTTCTATCTGCATCCTGTACTGTACCTTTCTCCTCTACTCATAGCCCACACATTTCTCTCATCAGCACCCACTCGCACCCCCCTTCACCTCCTCTCACTTTCTCTCTCTCTGCACACGACTCTCCTGCTGGCATGCAGCTGCATGACATCATTTGGGCTGGTGCGATCCCTCCCCCCTCTGTGTCTAATAACAATGCACCCTGTGCTAATAAAATCACCTCTCTCTACTGCACTCTATTGTTAATGTGTTTGTTTTATTTGCCTCCCTGAGCTGCTGCACTCCACAGTCCCTGCCCTTATCCTCCTGCCTTGCAATGCTAATTTATCACGACATCATTCGAATGCTTCTCGCCTTGAGGGCACGATCATTAATATGAATGTTTCCCGCTATTAATGCTTGTGAGTCTTCACACAGAAATGCAGCTTTTTATGTCTAGAGAATGTATTTGAAGTAAATTGGTGAATGGCTCAGGTTCCTTTCATCCTATAGTATCACATTTGCCTTTATCCCTTTTTTCTTCAGCTACTAGTCTCTTCCTGTTTATTCTGCGAACACTGATTGATGCCATGGCCGTGCTGGGAGTCTGTGTTCCTGATGTTCTTAGAGCACTCAGTGTTCTGTTCCAGGAACCACTTCCATGCATGGCATCATGGGACATATTAAGGGGATCTAGCTCTGTGGAGTCTCACACAAGCCTAAATATTGTCAGTACAAGGTTGACAGTCCTGGTCCCACGGTGTTGCAGGGTCTGCAGGTTTTTGCTCCATCCCAGCACTTACTAACACATCTGATTAATAGTAATGGTGCTGGGGTGGAATAAAACCTGCACACTCTGCATGTTAAGTAATTGTTTCCATTATATTACGGAAATATTTATTGATCGCTATTTAAAAAGACCCTTTATATCTCAACTTCATTTCAGGTCCTGTTATTGAAATAACGTTAAAACTGAGACACTTGTAGGAGAACCAGAAGAACAGGTGGACCGTTTTGAAGAGCCGTCAACAGGCTGCTTACACAGGAAGCATGCAGGCAGTTGATCCAGACACAGTTTGTGTGCACACGTGTGTGTGTGTGTGTGTGTGTGTGTGTGTGTGTGTGTGTGTGTGTGTGTGTGTGTGTGTGTGTGTGTGTGTGTGTGTGTGTGTGTGTGTGTGTGTGTGTGTGTGTGTGTGTATGGCTGGGTGGGTGGGTAGTGGCTGATCCACACAGGGCTGTTTGCGAGGTGAGTGTTGTTTAGTCATCCAGAGCTCTGGAACTGAAAATGATGAGACAGATTCCTCGGTTCTGACAGTAATAGATCTGACATTTACTGCTAAAATCTGACTGACTCAAACCAGTCACAACCAGCCCCTTAATTCAACATTATTCACATCTGATTTTGCAACTAACTTTTTGTTGTTCAGAGTGCTATGTATGCCTAGTTAAGGGTAAGCTCTATGCAATGCTCATGCAAAATCACTGAAACGTTTCAGTCAGTGACCGCCATCAGTCTCCCAAAGCACTGTAAAAGTTATCTCTGACCAGTAGCGGTGCGTGGGTAAATTCACTGGGGAAGCCAAGCCAGGAAAAAAGTCATATTACAGCCTGTGTTGAGATAATTGAGTTGTTTGCTCTATAACCCGTTAGTTAGTTCACACGCCACCGTGATATATAATACGGCCAAGACTACAAAAAGACAACAGTCACAGTAGCTGAATAAATTCAACCACACGTTTGTTTCATCAGAAAGAGCGAATTACGTTTTGTGCTAAATTCATGGTTTCTGTTTTCAGTACTTCAGCTCAGTGTCATACAACATGAGTAGACATGACCAGTGTTTTCATTCAGGAACTCATGGATCGGGGCTGGAACTAGTGCTTTTGAGGGGCCGACCTCCGAGGTTTTTGTTTGTTCTGGGAAAATAAGCGAACTTACTACACTTCAACACATTTTGCCATGGTGCAGAGAGATAAATGCTAATTTCCTGCAATATTACACTCTTTGTTATGAGACAGAGACATTTTCTTTAGCTGTTTTATAGCTCATCACATGCTTTTGTTCACATTTTGCCATGTACATTTTCTGATTTTCTACACATTTCGCCATGAGGCTGAGAAGAAATGTTGCAGTATTAAACCTAATTTCCTGCAACCCCCCTAATTTCTGTCTTTTCATGTCTCCCATTTTTACATGCATTGAACTGCTGTGACTAACATCTGTCCTTTACATATCCTTTGTGCCTGGTCACTGTGCTATTATCCACCTATTTGCTATTATCTTGTTCCTCTCACCATTTAGGATGTATCCATCCTTGCAGCTGGCCTCCACTCAGTAAACCCTAAAGAACACAACCTCACCCCCAGCTCATTCCTCCTCCACATTACCCCCATCTCCTTCCCTCCACCATCTCTCCAGCCAATCAGGGGCCTTGATTCCTCTGGGCCAATGGGATGGCTGGGAGGTGATGTCATGCAGTAATAGCTGGTTGTGGTGCTGATGCTGCTGAGAGAGCAGCCCAAACAGCAGCAGAACGACAGAGAGAGAGGGAAAGAAAGAAAGAGAGATAAAGAAATAAAAGGAGAGTATCACCAACATTGCTCAGCACAGGGTGAGTCCATCAAAACTACTGAAACAACAAACAACAATATGAGATGTTGCATCCTGTATATAGTCCTATTATATTCATTTCAAAGCTGTTTTCTTGTATATTTTTCTAATTTAAGTGTGTATGTTGTGCATTCTCTGAAGATTGTCCTGTATTATATCTGAAAAAGCTTTAGCCACAGAAAACAGAGTGTATGCATGGGATGCCTCTATGCCACAGATGATGGACATTCTCTGTGCAGCATTGCCAATGACATCACCCGAGTTGCACAGGGAGTTTATCTCACCTCAGTTGTTCAAGTGTGTGCATGTGCACTGTGTCTGGCTGCACAGATTATCCACAGATGGGTTGACATGTAGTGAAACAACAAGAAACAGTGTGTCCCAGCTGATTTTGTGAAGTGTCTTTGGTTCACAGACATGCCGTTTATGCAATTCATACAGTGTGCGTTACTGGTTATGCATTTATTACAAAATGCTTTACTTGTTGAAGAAATAGCTTCAAGTGAGAAAGAAGATGTTGATGATCAGTACAAGATGACTATGAGATGACTTTGGTTATGCAATGAGGAGATTGTGAGTCTAAGATTAGGATTGAGATATCAGTGATAACTATGGGATTCCTTTTTATTGTGATTGACTGGTGATAATGAAATCTGTACGATGTGTGTATTCATCTACACTGTGGGAAGAAGTGTGTTTGTGCGTGCGTTCATGGTGCGTGCATGTGTGTGTGTGTGTGTGTGTGTGCAGGGTAGTGTATGGGCCTTTGGATCCCTCCTACTCCTCCTACTCTCTCCCTGTGTGGTGCCTTCCTGTTCTTTCAACACAGCATGAGTACTCACTCAGAAATATCGAGGAAACAATATAACAGGCAACAAGACACTTCATAGAAAAAGGAAGCTAAGTCATAAAAGCATGTTGAATTCAAGTAGGTGAAGGATTGAGTATATTGCAGACTCTTTCTACAGTCAAGCCTCACAGTAGGCAGGTTCAACAACAGCAATGTTCAATGTGGAACAGTAGTCCTGCAGTTAGTCATGACTGAAGGTTTTGAGTATGTAAGGGGAATGTATCATGTGGCCTAGTGGCCTAGCTACTGTTGCAAGGTTGCTTTGTGTAAGTGTGTAAGATTAGGGGCCAGTGAGAAAGGAGTGGATGGAGAGAAAGAGAGGATGAGAGAAAAGCAAAGAAAGTGCGAGAGAGAATATTCAGATTCTCTGTGGGTGGATTCTTTTGTTGTCTTTGTGGTGAAAGGAATAGACCACAATTGAGTCACAGCGATAGCTTGAAGAGCAGGAGATAACACAAATGGAAAGATCATTATGATGTTATTATCAAATCTATTTTTCTCTCCATCCATCACTTTCTCCTTTTTTGCTGTTGACAATAAGGCCTGTATGTTGTTTAATTATATAACAAAAGTCTGCCATCATGCTCTGATCATGTGTGATCTGTCCACCTTATTATCACGAGGAGAGAGAGAGAGCTTAGTGGTTAGGTCACTTCTGCAGCAGAATGCAGATGGTGCTCTCACCCAATCCCCATCCTCCTCTCTATCTCTTCCTCACCCCTCCCTCTCTCTTTTTGTGACAAGCGTAAGGGCTCAAATGCTCTCTATGAGTGGGTTTGAATAAAGGCTTTACAGTAGATCACAATGGTCCGTTTTATTGTAATGGTAGTGGAATTCTGTTGCTGTACAGGGATTTAACATGTGTTTGCAGATTGCAGGGTCGGATGTTAATCAACTTTTATTGTCTCCCTCCACAGTGTCCTTAGAAGATAAACAAGAGGCAGAATGACTCTCGCAGGTAATGTATGTGTGTTTGCATGTGTGCGAGAGAGAGGGAGAGGGAGAGGGAGAGGGAGAGGGAGAGGGAGAGGGAGATTCATGCTAATGGTCTTCTCTCCCCTGCAGCCTACAGAGACAAGATACGGGAGCTCCCTCTAGTGTCCATCTTCTGTTCCTGCATCCTACCTGAAGCCAAAGAAAAGCCCACCAAGAAAGGCAAATAGCTTTACACAATTTTACCACAATCACCCTGCAAGTCCCACAACACACCATAGAAGCCATTTCATTCAATGAGCCAGCAATCAGCTTACTATAATTATTGTTTTTTGATGCAGCTACACAAATGGCACCCCGCCCCTCATTGATATTCTATTTCCTTTGGGTCCTTCCTTTATACAATGTCACACTTTTCTTAATCTCTACCCTCTGCAGATGTGGTGGACCTGAATCTGTGCATCATCAGGGACATGGAGGTGATTGAGCTGAACAAGAGGAGATCCGGCCAGGCCTTCGAGGTCATCCTAAAGCCCCCCTCGTTTGACGGGGGTCCGAACCCTCTCGCCACCACACCTCCACGCAGGGAGCCCTCCCTGGAAGAGATCCAGAGAAAGCTGGACGCCGCTGAGGAGAGGAGAAAGGTGAGGGGTCAGGGGTCAAGAGGGAAAGGCGGATATGGGAATGTTAACTAAATTCAGAATTAAATTTTTCCAGTTTGGTGGGGAGATGGAATTCTTAGAGTCAGGTGTGCAGAGTTGAGCAAGACTGCTTTGCATCATTGAAGAGATAGGGACTTTGGTCTTTGATCATCCACTCACCCCTCCCTCTACCCTTCTCTATCACACCCTAGTGCCAGGAGGCTGAGTTGCTGAAGCACCTGGCTGAGAAGCGGGAACACGAGCGTGAGGTGGCCCAGAAGGCCCTGGAGGAACACAACAACTTCATTCGGCTGGCCAAGGAGCGCATGGAGCTGCGCATGGAGCACAACAAGGAGAAACGGGAGGCACACCTGGCCGCCATGCTGGAACGCCTGCAGGAGAAGGTAGAGTTACACTCAGCTGATACCCAAGGCAGGATTGGGGTCCATTCCATTTCAATTCACTCAATACAGGAAGTGCATTGATGAACATTGACATGGAATTAACCCCAACCCTAACTCTATCTCCTTTGTTTTCTGTTTGTTTTTCTTCTGTCATGGATAATATCATCAATATTCAGTCAGAATAGTTATATTTGGTTAAGATATGTATTTTTTTGTGATGTTAAAGTTCAGAGTGCTGTGTATTACCTCTATGTAATGTAGCTGGTTTGAGAAACAATCAAGACACATTTGAGATGCACCCTACTGACTAGTCATCCATAGAATATCATTGCCTCTGACCATTATTTTGTTGATATGAAACAGACGGGAAGTCTAAAGAGTGGTGTCTGTGTTTCTCTCTTTCAGGACAAGCACGCTGTGGAGGTGAGGAAAAACAGAGAGCACAAGGAGGAGAGCGGGTAGAGAGAGAGATGGAGACAAAGAAAGAGAGCCCGTGGTGCCTCTGTTTTGTTGCGTGAGAATAGGAGAGAAGAGAAGAGACAAAATAAAGAGACTAGCATGACAGGTTCTTAAAATGGACATGGGATTTGTTTGACAGATGAGAATCCACAATGATGAGGTTGAAGTAGGAGAAGTGCACACAAAGCGGTTTCCTGGAGAGACAGAACATCAAGATGTAGTTTTGTATTGCTCTTGAGTGTAGCGGAGTATAAGAGCACTATGCATCATTTAGTAGCTAATTACACCTTCTGTAGACTGGGTATTTATAATAGACCTTGAACACATTCTTATTTGCAAGAAATCTAAACATAGCTTACTTTTTAAAAGTTCTGGTCAATAAAATCACTGACACATATACTTCAATTTAAAGCATTCTACACATCACGTTTGTTACACTTTTCGGCATGTTAGCTTGTGTACAGTACATAAATAGTCATTGAATGGGATACTGATGCTACCGACTTCTATCTCTATCTATCTCAAATAGGAAAACTCCTATTTGCGTTAATTATCTCTGTATTTATTCTGTAGTCAATGGCTGTTGTGTTTCACTGTGGTGAGTAGTGTAGTGTTGATTGTGCATGGCTAGTTTCTTTGGTGTTTTTTTCAGATATAGTAGATTTGATTATTAGGGGAATAGACTGTTTGCACTAATATGTACCAGTTACAGATGTATGTGATGTGTCACTCAATATCAATTTAAAAAAGTACAACATCTGCATAAGAGACCCTTGTTGTTTGTATGCTTACTTACATGTGCACTAGTCACGTGTGTGCGCTCGTGTCTTTTCTAACTGTCCTATCTCTGAACTCTGTGTTGTAGGTTTCATGACGGCCTGATCACAACACGAGCTGAACTTATTTTGGAAGCCATTTTGAAGGCCGTTCGCCAGCCTGTTCAGACTGTAGCCCTCTGGGTTCAGTCGTTTGGAGAAAAGACTGAGACTATGAGATTCTAATGATGACACATGAGAGAGGTGGTTAAGTCAACGACTGAAGCGGAGTGGTCAGTGTGCCCTGCTTTAGGAACTGATCAGTACAACAACAACAAAATATTAAAAGATCGAGCTGAAACATATGACAAAGGATGACGTCATTGCTACCTTCTTCAGTGTTCTGCTCAGGATTCTCTCTGTGCTTTGCTAACATGCCAACAGTGCCAACGGTGGGTCTGAGTGTGAGTGTGAGCGTTTCCGTAAGGATGAGCGTGAGCATGAGTGTGTATGCTTCAGTAAAAATACTTTGATATCACACATTTTGCTTTGAGCTCACACTTGCAGGCAAGGTTTTAACTTAAATGTCCTTATGAGTTTGGTTTGTAAACTTGAGTCTGTTGGAGCCAAAATCATTGTAAATCTACTGAAGCGAATGGAGGTCAGGGAATGATGTGGCTGCATGTTGATGTACAGAAATGATGCTCTATTTTAGATGCCAAAAGAGAATTAAAGGAGTTCTGTTTTGAATTGAACATGTGAATTTCTTTATTCAATAAATACCAAAATATCATCCAATACATTAAATAACCCAAAAATAAATACTGAATAAATACATAATTAATTTTGTGATTTAAAGCTCAATAGAAAATATATCCATATTTGATTATTCAAATCAATCTTTCAATGACATAGAGCCAAAGCTCCATAAAACTAACACACAAATACTTTCAATGAATGTGGGGATCAAACCTACAACCTTGGTATTGCCAACACTCACGGCCCAACCAGCTGCACCACCAGGCTTGACCTCACTGCACTGATATCCTTACTGTTGGTGCTCAATGCTAGGCCTGACACAGGTGCAGCCCACCGCGATGGTCTTTGCCTCCAGCCGGTAGTAGTATCTGTCCTTGCTCCCCATCACCTTCCTCAGGACCAGGATCTGGTGGTAAATGGGTTTGGACTCCAGGCTCCTGTCCTCCTTACCCGCGGCGTTCAGACAGCCCTCCAGAGAGCACCTGACCTCCGAGATGGTATGGGGAAAGCGCGACTCATCATAGGTGGTGCTGGAGAGACAGAGAGAGACAGAGGAGATAGAAAGAGAAGGGGAGAGGACGATATTAGAGATCACAATGTATTCAACAGAGCACAGCTGAGAATTCAGACGTTTTTTTCAAGCAAGCTTCCTAATGGTATGAAAGGCATATTTCATATAAGCATATAGCATTTTCATATTTTATTTTAGATATTTTAGGTATATCTTAGGTATTTTGAAAGGCTCAAATAAAATGTATTATTATTATTTTGAAAGGCATATAAAAAAAAATATATATAAATATAAATCTACTGAAGCGATTTATAAAATATATTTGTCTGTGTGTATTGTGGTATTTCTATGGTGTCTATGTAAGCTCGTTGCAGGTCCTCACTTGGTAGTCCATGGGGAGATGGAGTGGTTCCCAATGGATCTGACGGGACGGGAAGGAATCAAGTCGCTCGGGTCCAGGTGCAGGGGGACAGTTATTGTGTTTGGAGCTGAGGGCTCTACAGGCTTCTTGTGTCCCTGAAGGTTGTTCTGTGAGCGTCTCCCTGTCGACCCTGGATGGGCGTGGGGGGCAGCCTCTGCACCCATCATCATCATCATCATCACCAACAACCCCATTAAACACAGCACCTGAGGAACAGAGGGACTGTTGGTGGCCTGGTATCACCTCTGAATGAAGGCATATATAGGACAGTTTTGCTAAATGTGTTGCTAAATATGTTTGCTGATTTACACTATGAGCCAGGCAAATTCAACAGCAAAACATAAAACATAATCTTTACTCTACTATGAACCCAATAAGGTAAAACGGATAATCAAAACGACAGAACTGAAAAAACAATTTAAAACAATTTCAACTTCTTGCTAAGCAGATACAGACACCAGTGGCAAACTCCGCTGATATCTTGAAGACACTCAAGTAATCACTTACCATCAAAAAATGTACGTTTGAAGTAGAACCCATAATTTGTTTGTTAGTCTTGTCGTCCTCAGTGAAAGGTCGCTGCTGTGTTGTCGTCTTGGTCTGGTTGTCTGGTTGTCTCACAGTGTTCTGCTCGTCTTTCTCTGCTGCCGTGTTCTGATTCTGTTCAGGTTGTCTGAGGTGATGCTGTAGGTTTTATACTGTAGTGGCTGTGTGTCTACTCAGAAGTTTCACTTCCTGTGATGCTGCGATTGCCTTTCATCCTCTGCTTAATGCTTACTAGCTAACCACACAGCGTCAAAAGTAGTGCACGTAGTTACTGCTGTCATCTACGGAAATCTTGGTAACACTTTACTAGACACCCAGCGTCATAAAACGTTATGGCACTGTCGTAACCATGTCATAATATGTCATAACAGCTGACATAACCTGCCATAACCTGTTTTAATATTTTCACAATACTGTCATGACACAGATCTTTAGACCTATTGTGAAATACTGTATATTGTGTTATATTACGACTGGTTATGACACCTACATAAGAGTGTCAAAACCCACAAAAGCTAACACACAGGGTAAAACATTGCTTTACACCATAGCCTACGTGTCAACAACATGTTTATGTCATATACAAAAAATATGAATTGACCATATTCAATTATCATTGTAATTGCACATATGATGGTCATAATACTTAGTCCAAGTAAAGTGACACATAATGATTCATGACAGTGTCATAAAGTGTATTTCCTACAAATGATTTAACATATGATGAAAGAAAACATGACTGTAAATAATTCATTACAACAACAAGAAAGGATTTAAGAAACAAACTAGCAAACAAAAGGGAGCTTCTTGGTAGGGAAACATATTATTTGAATAAATGTGGGTTTTGACACCCTTATATAGGTGTCATAACCAGACATATAATAACGCAATTATTATGATAGTTTATGACAAGCTATGTCAGCTGTTATGACATATGACATGGTTACGACTGTGTCATAATGTGTTAGAATACTGAGTGTCAAGTAAAGTGTTACTGAAAGTAAAGTGCTACTGACTTTGTTGTTGTTGATTATATTATATTAGATCAACTCAATTCATTTGGCAATGTGCTTAAAATGATGTGTGTGGCAAACTGTGTGCTTAAACAATGTGCTTAAAATGATGTGTGTGGCAAACTGTGTGCTTAAACAATGTGCTTGAAATGATGTGTGTGGCAAACTGTGTGCTTAAACAATGTGCTTGAAATGATGTGTGTGACAAACTGTGTGCTTAAACAATGTGCTTGAAATGATGTGTGTGACAAACTGTGTGCTTAAACAATGTGCTTAAAATGATGTGTGTGACAAACTGTGTGCTTAATCAATGTGCTTAAAATGATGTGTGTGGCAAACTGTGTGCTTAAACAATGTGCTTGAAATGATGTGTGTGGCAAACTGTGTGCTTAAACAATGTGATTCAAATGATGATGTGTGTAGTTATTGTTTTTCTGCAATTTGATATCAAAATCTTTGTGAGATTTTCACTGTCCTGGGAAAATAACACACACAAAGTTAAAATCGTATCCTAGTAATTATACAACTATATGTATATAGACACTGCACACTTCCTTACTCTTGATACTCTCACACTTCAATACTCAGAACACAATAGAAGGATTGTCATGCCGATCATTATGTAACCATGGGTTCAGATAGACAGCACTGTGAGTTTCCATCCTCACATTTCTTGCCTTGTCATGGTTTAGTTTTTTCCCTCTTGAGATGATGAACATGATGAGATGATGAACATGATATCGAGACAATGCGGTTACATTTTGTATTATTGGCATTTACACAACGACAGCAAGGGTAGATTCCCAACTATTCATGGTATACCATATCTACTACAGGTGTAGGATCCTAGTTTGATCACTCTTTTGTTGCTGAGAATTTTCCTGGACAGCAGGAAATGCACACTTGTCGTATATTTCAGGTTTAAAATGGCTTCTAAAGTTTGTAATTCCCATTTTAAAATGTCAGACTTGATTTTCCCTCATGAAAACCCCTACGAAATATGTCCATTTATTATAATCCACATTATAATTCACATTTCCTGTTGCTGCAGGATTATTTTCCTGCTGTAGAAGAATTGGCTCAAATTTAGATCCTACATCGGTAGATGTGTCTTGAATGATTAATTTCACCGTACAAGGTTGAACCCTAACACAGTACGTCCCAAATAGCGGGCCTGGACATGACTAGTTCCACTAGGGTCACAGCAAAGACCTGAGTTCAGGCCAGACACATTGGTTTGATTCATTTTAAGAGACAAGAACAATCTTTTACAGCCCTTCCCGAAACAAAGCGTCATATTCTCTTAGTTGCAGAACAATTTGATATCCAGTTCGTGATACATAAAAAGCTATACTACGCTATCTCAGAGCTGAAGCAATGGAAAGCGAGGGATCTCGGAGCGAGTTCAGGTACTTCATTAAGGCTTGACTGGCTTTGACGTGGCTCAGGTCTTCTAGGACTTAGTTTCCCCCATTTGTTCTGTCATCACAATCTAGGACACCACTGTCAGTCGAAATGTGGATGTCAGGGCCAGGGTTAACCTACATGGGGGTTTCTAAACATCCAGGAATCTCTGAAGTTGCTTCCTCCTCTTCCGCTAACAGCCAACCAGCGTGGGCTAAGTAATATCCAGGAACCACGGGGGGAGACCCAAAAACATTTGATCAATTAACCTTTTACTGCACTGGGCTAAATCAGGATCACACAGAGTGTTTATTGGTAGTCATAAACAAACCTACTTTGAAACGAAAGTATACACTTCACACACATGGTTATGGGCTTAAAAAAAGAAGACACCTATACCATAATTTTGAGTTTGCATCCCAATTTTACACTTCATATACATCACAGAAGACTGAAATTTAACTAAAGCGTTTGACATATAAACACAGTTAAAAATAAAGAATAATATTCCACCCATGAGGCTACTAGGTCATTTGACTGCAGGAAAAGGCTACACGTGTGTATCTGTGGCGGACACTGGTCAATCAAGAGCTTAGAACAGGGCACAAATATATTTGCACTTTCCTGTCTTTTGGTTAGTCACTTTATATACACTACCGTTCAAAGGTTTGGGGTCACTTAGAAATGTCCTTGTTTTTGAAAGAAAAGCACATTTGGTGTTCATTAAAAAACATCAAATTGATCAGAAATACAGTGTAGACATTGTTAATGTTGTAAATGACTATTGTAGCTGGAAATGGCAGATTTTAAATGGAATATCTACATAGGCGTACAGAGACATCAGAAAACCCTTTTGCAATTATGTTAGCACAGCTGAAAACTGTTGTTCTGATTAAATAAGCAATACAACTGGACTTTCTTTTAGACTAGTTGAGTATCTGGAGCATCAGCGTTTATGGGTGTCACATCTGCTCCAGCCCTAGTGGACATCCGTTGTCTCCTTGACCTGCAGCCATTCCCCCAGTACACTCTCCCTCTCCCTCTCCCTCTCTGTGTGTGTGATTCTGTGGTTGGAGACAGGTGTGCTGGAGTCAGAGCAGATCCCCACCAGCTGCAACCCGTTCCATAATCAAGAACTCTACAAATACTCAGTCCTGCCACTTCCACTCTGCCAGATCGTAATCTCCGTTCAGTCAGTCATGCGTCCAGCTATTTGTTATTTAAGATCCTGTATCCTGCTGTGGTTCCTTGCCTGAAGCTGTTTATCCTCTCACTGCAGTTTTGCCGCTCTAACTCCTGTACAGGTTTGCCGCTCTGACTCAGTTTTGACGATCCTGTTCAGTTTTGCCGCTCTGACTCCTGTTTTGCCGCTCTGACTCCTGTTCCTGTCTCCTGTTCCACATCTCACCACCCTGCTACCCTGTTCTGGATTCAGCTCACCATCACTCCCTTGGATTCCAACCTCAGCCTCCACATCTGGTTTCCTACAACTCATTCGAGCTTCCCCGGATCTGCACTTCATCTCTCCCTGTGTTACAATAAATACCTTGGTTCATTCATACCTGTTTCCTTGTCTGAGTCTGCTCTTGGTTTCGCCTGTGCTGCTCCGCATAACAGTGCATTCAATTACAGGCTCAAAATGGCCAGAATCAAAGCACTTTCTTCTGAAACTTGTCAGTATATTCTTGTTCTGAGAAATGAAGGCTATTCCATGTGAGAAATTGCCAAGAAACTGAAGATCTCGTACAACGCTGTGTACTACTCCCTTCACAGACCAGCGCAAACTGGCTCTAACCAGAATAGAAAGAGGAGTGGGAGGCCCCGGTGCACAACTGAGCAAGAGGACAAGTACATTAGTGTCTAGTTTGAGAAACATACGCCTCACAAGTCCTCAATTGGCAATTTCATTAAATAGTACCTGCAAAACACCAGTCTCAATGTCAACAGTGGAGAGGCGACTCTGGGATGCTGGCCTTCTAGGCAGAGTTCCTCTGTCCAGTGTCTGTTCTTTTGCACATAATCTTTTATTTTTATTGGCCAGTCAGAGGCTTTTTCTTTGCAACTCTGCCTAGAAGGCCAGCATCCCAAGGTCGCCTCTTCACTGACGTTGAGCCTGGTGTTTTGCAGGTACTAAGGGAGTAGTACACAGCGTTGTACAAGATCTCCAGATTCTTGGAAATTTCTTGCTTGGAATAGCCTTCACTTCTCAGAACAAGAATAGACTGACAAGTTTAAGAAGAAAGTCTTTGTTTATGGCCATTTTGAGCCTGTAATCGATCCCACTGTTATGCTGATGCTCCAGATACTCAACTAGTCTAAAGAAGGCTTGTTTTATTGCTTATTTAATCAGAACAACAGTTTTCAGCTGTGCTAACATAATTGCAAAAGGGTTTTCTGATGATCAATTAGCCTTTTAAAATGATAAACTTAGATTAGCTAACACAACGTGCCATTGGAACACAGGAGTGATGGTTGCTGATAATGGGCCTCCATACGCCTATGTAGATATTCCATTAAAAATCTGCAGTTTTCAGCTACAATAGTCATTTACAACATTAACAATGTCTACACTGTATTTCTGATCAATTTTATGTTATTTTAAAAACAAGGACATTTCTAAGTGATCCCAAACTTTTGAAAGGTAGTGTATATCATATTATTATGTTGTATTTTATTGTATCATGGGTAGCAGTTATCAGAAGCATTGCATTTGTCTACATACACACCTCCTCTCTCTAGATAAAATGGGGTCACAGAAGTGCTGATACACTTCCCACAAGTAAGTATCTCTTGAGTCACAGCAGCAGACTAAGAATGAAACCTCTACACAGTCTGACCAGACCACATCAGAGGATGCTAGGAACCACATCACACAGATTGTGACATAACAGTAAGAGGTGGGGCCAGCAGGAAAGACACAGGAAGTTGGTAGGTCCATAAAAGGAAAGTAATGTACTGTACAGTACAATACCCGTCAGCTTCAAAAATCCAAGGATAATGAACAGTAATATGCTGCTTTGTCTGATTTAAAAGATTATAGTCAGTGGTGTAGTGGGCCTGGAGAAGTGGGTTTACTCAAATTTTTCCCAAAATGTCCTAAATGGGCTGCCCGGGCAAAGGAAAGGCGCACTGGGTGGAAAATGATATGAGAAACAGTAGCATACTGACGACTTCTGCCGAAGTCGCCTCCTCTCCTTGTTTGGGCGGCGTGCGGCGATCGACGTCGCCGGCTTTCTAGCCATCGCCGCTCCATTTTTCGTATATCCATTTGTCTTGTCTTGTTTCCATACACATCCCTGGTTTACATTTCCCCAATTAAGCTACTTGTATTTAACCCTCTGTTTCAAATCATGTGTTGTGTGTAAATGTTTTCATGTTAGGTAGTGTTAGTTTACGCGCTCTACTTTTATTTTCTGTTTTTTGAGCGTGTTTGTTTCATGTTGTGCTCTCGTTTTTGGAACTATAATAAAAGTGCGCCTGTTCATTGTATCTGCCCTCCTGCACTTGACTTCGCCTCCAATACACCATGCTGACTAAAATGATGAATCCCATATTGGTTTTTCACAGTCAGGCCAACCCATGCTGTACTGTGCAAGTAGGGTAATACTATTGAAACAGATAAATGAAGTTATCAACTGTGTCAGAAGGTTTTTACTCCCAGTTACACTTCTTTATATAGAAACACAACACAATGAGATGTTCTAAATCCAATGTTTAAACCACATCAGGAGACCAGTTTTGACGGCTGGGAAAAATCTATGATTTTTTGTTTTTGTGTGTAGTTACCCTTTAATTCAGGTGTGCAGGCACCTACAGTAGCACTGTTTGGTTAGCGTTTCTGTAGCACAATGAGATTAAGTTTGAAAAACAAATGACCACTTGGATTGATGCAAATGCCAGGTAGACAAAATAATTTTGCCACCTACGCATAGGTTACTTTGTAGTCAGTTAACATTTAATTGGGAAGGTTTTACCTGAAGGTTAGGCCTATCATTAGCATTTCTATATTTTTTATGTCCTTAAATTGTTTGAAACCTTGACATTTTACTTCATATTATGAAGCATGTGTTATCTTGCTCAACGTAGTCTATAGCCAAAATCCCACCATAGAAACGTGGAGCCAATTATTTTATGAAGACATCCTCATATGCATTCTCCTGTTCTATTCTTTCAAATGTATTTAAATGTCTTGCAGCGAAAGGCATTATCCTAATCATATGAGCAACCCATGACAGTTGTTGCATCTTTATCTCTCCTCTTTCTATATTTCTAACCGATATTCCCATCTCTGTCCGCTTGCATGTGTGGAACACATTTTCGAACTGTGTTTTCCTGTGTTAGATTCTGGGTTAAACTTGGAACATTGTTATACTAGAGACATGATACATCATGAGTAATGCTATAGTATCTGAGGAGTGATAGAGACTGGTTTTTACATCAGAAGTTAAATGGTTATCTGTAGGAGCCAGATGGCTTTGGAATGTGCTGGGTAGTGGGGAGGGTGTTAGGGAGTGCTATGGGTGATATGGGTGGAGAGCTTTGGATTAGGCATCAAGGGGGTTGAGGTCAGGTCACCTTAAGGGAGGAGGAACGGTTTATTACCCCATCATTTCGTCATCCTGTTGAACCATAACAGATGTCAGGGTTGGAGAGAAGGAGGAGTGCATCTAAATTGGATTATATATCCTTGTGTTGGTGGAAATATGTTTTGTCTAATGCAGCTGTATTGATCCTCTGGGAAGAATAAACTTGGTTTAAGCTTTCATAGTGTCCGTAGAGTTTTTTTACTCTGAGAATTGGAACCTAACACCTGCTAATTGCATTTTAGAACATTCTCTCTGTCACGTTCTGACCTTTATTTCCTTTGTTTTGTATTTATTTAGTATGGTCAGGGCGTGAGTTGGGTGGGCAGTCTATGTTTGATTTTCTATGATTTGGGATTTCTATGTTTCGGCCTAGTATGGTTCTCAATCAGAGGCAGGTGTCATTAGTTGTCTCTGATTGAGAATCATACTTAGGTAGCCTGTTTGTTTGTGGGTGATTGTCTATGTTGATGGCTTGTTTCAGCGCAGCTCGCATTAGCTTCACGGTTGTTATTTTGTTTACTGTTTTTTGTATAGTGTTTCTGTGTTCAGTTCTTTCTTTAATTAAAACATTCAACATGAACACATATCACGCCACATTTTGGTCCTCCGATCCTTCTCGCCTCTCCTCTTCAGATGAAGAGGAGGACGACCGTGACACTCTCATAGGCCTTCCACCGTGTGCACATTTCTGGGACTAAAATGTGAAATAATGCTTTATAAAAATATATTTTAAGCTAAGCATTATGATCTGTTTCATCCTCCTTATTTAATTGATAGCATCATGGGGATTAAGAAGTGAGAATACGCAATGCCCACTGAAAAATAAGTGAGTGGGAGAAAACCTGTGTATAGCCTCCACTAATCTCTCTCTCTCTCCCTCCCTCCCTCCCTCCCTCCCTGGGACAGCAACTGACTGTGTGCATGTGCACGTTTCCCAGGTTGAGAGGGCTTGTTAAGGTGGTAGATGTAACCTGTTTTAAAATGGGACAGTGTCTGGATACAGTCAGCCTTTCACTCATCTTTGCAATGGTTGGGTAGTCGAGAGAACACGAGGATCCCCTATCATTGGAGGCATCTATCTAGAACAGAGTTTCATCTCGATGGAGAGATAGATAGTAAAACTGTTGTGTAGTTGTGTAGTCTAGAGTGTACGGAATGACTAGACTACAACTGGGTAGGAGGAGGTAGGAGTATCTCACAACTGCTTCTGTTATCTGTTCAGCCAATGCGGTTGATCGCTGAGATAAGAGAGTAAATGCATGCAACAGGCTACAACAACGATCAACAAAGGGGTGTAATGGATTGTGCTATACTGCTCTACCAAGCAAAAAGGCAGTAACTGTTCATAGTGTGGAACTGAGAAAAATGGCTTCAGTTTTTTAATTGTCCCTGACCTCTAAAATTACCTTTGACCCTAAAACGGCAGTTACTGCCTTTTTTCTTGGCATGATATGTTACAAATTGCAGGTTAATACCAAAGCAAAAAGCGGCATCTGCCATTTTCATTTGTTAGTATATTATACTTCTCATTTATGCTCATTTATTAATTTAAAGAGCAGTGGAGTTACTGACAGTGTAACAGAGTTCAAACTGCATCCTTTGTGTGTCTTCCACTAAGATACCAGTTGCATTTATATGGAGATGTAGGTTCTGGTCAGTCACATTACATACTATGTTTAACAAGTATCCCATGTGTTGTTATAGTAATACATGTGAAAAGCAGTCCTAATGCACCCTCACATAGCAACTTTGATCCCCATAGATGCTATAATCATCGAGGCCATAGGGGTTGGTGGAAGTCATTTTCGCAAAACAGTTTCTTCCCTCATTCAAGTAATGATGGAACCGAAACAGACACATTGAGCACACGTTTGGCATGCCAAAGCTTGTTGTGCTAAAAACATACACCACCAACAAAGGTGATGGATACAATTTTGGATTTTAACTTTCCTGACCAGGACAGTCACTCAATACTGGAAGATAAAAGAAAACCAGAAACCCTGGACATGTGACTAGATATATTATTAATGGGTGTCACAGCCGTCAAAAGAAGTGGACCAAAGTGCAGCGTTGTGAGCGTACATTTTCTTTTCTTTTAAAATGTCGCCAACAAAACAACAAACGAATGAAACAACCGTGAAGCTTACAGGGCTAAGTGCCACAAACAAAGTTAACTACCCACACTGAAAGGAGAGGGAAAAAAAGGGCTACCTAAGTATGGTTCCCAATCAGAGACAACGATAGACAGCTGTCCCTGATTGAGAACCATACCAAACATAGAAATATAAAAACCTAGAAAACAAAATATAGAATGCCCATGTCACGTTCTGACCTTTATTTCCTTTGTTTTGTCTTTATTTAGTATGGTCAGGGCGTGAGTTGGGTGGGCAGTCTATGTTTGTTTTTCTATGATTTGGGTATTTCTATGTTTCGGCCTAGTATGGTTCTCAATCAGAGGCAGGTGTCATTAGTTGTCTCTGATTGAGAATCATACTTAGGTAGCCTGGGTTTCACTGTGTGTTTGTGGGCGATTGTTCCTGTCTCTGTGTCTGCACCAGATAGGACAGTTTGGGGTTTTTCACATTTCTTGTTTTTGTAGTCAGTTGTTCATGTGTACATTTACGTATTAAAAAGAACCATGGACACTTACAATGCCGCATATTGGTCCTCTGATCCTTTTCGCCTCTCCTCTTCGGAAGAAGAGGAGGAAATCCCTCACAGAATCACCCACCAACCAAGGACCAAGCGGCGTGGTAAAAGACAGCGACGGCAGCAACAGCAACAACAGCGGCCGGCATCTCAGGACTCCTGAACATGGGAGGTGATACTGAATGGAGAGGGACCCTGGGCACAGGCTGGGGAATATCGCCGCCCCAAAGCAGAGCTGGAGGCAGCGAAAACTGAGCGGTGGCGATATGAGGAGGCAGCACGGCAGTGCGACAGGTACGAGAGGCAGCCCCCCCAAATTTTTTTTTTTGGGGGGGGCAGACGAGGTGTGGGGCTAAGCCAGGTAGCAGACCTGAGCTCACTCCTCCTGCTTATTATAAGTAGAGCATCACTGGTCAGGCACCGTGTTATGCGGTTAAGCGCACGGTGTCGCCAGTACGTGCCCATAGCCCGGTGTGCTATAGGGCAGCTCCCCAAGAGTGTCATGTGAGTGTGGGCATCCAGCCAGGGCGTATGGTGCCTGCTCAGCGTGTCAGGTCACCGGTACGTCGTTTCAGGCCAGGGTATCCTGCGCCGGCTCTGCGTGCTGTGTCTCCGGGGCGCTGGGAGGGTGCAGTGCGTCCTATGCCTGCGCTCCGCTTGTGCCGGGCAAATGTGGGAATGGAGCCTGAGGGAGAGGTGCGCGTAGTAAGCACTAGATCTCCTGTGCTTACCCACAGCCCGGTTCAACCTGTGCCTGCACTCTGGAGGGTCCGGGCTAGCGTAGTTGTCCAGCCTGGGGAAGTGGTGCCAAAGCTGCGTACCAGAGCTTCAGTGCTCCCCCACAGCCTGGTCCTTCAGGTGCCTCCTCCTAACACCAAGCCTCCTGAAGGTCTCCCCAGCCTGGTGGTTCCTGTGGCAGCCCCACGCACCAGGCTGTCTCTTTGTCTCCTCCCTGCAGGTGGTCCCGCCTGTCCGGCGCTGCTGCCGGAGTCTCCCGCCTGTCGGGCGCTGCGGCCGGAGTCTCCCGCCTGTCGGGCGCTGCTGCCGGAGTCTCCCGCCTGTCGGGCACTGCGGCCGGAGTCTGAGGCGCCAGAGCCCCTCAGCCCAGAGGCGCCAGAGCGTCCGCCCCTCTGTCCCAAGCTGCTCCTCTGTCCCGAGCTGCCCCTCTGTCCGGTGGGGTCATTGAGAAGGGTGGCCATGGTTAGAAAGCCATGGAGACGGACTACAAGGCGGACTTAGACAATGGTGAAGTGGGGTCCGCGTCCCGCCGCCACCATGGACAGACGCCCACCCAGACCCTCCCCTATAGGTCAAGGTTTTGCGGCCGGAGTCCGCACCTTTGGGGGGGGGGTACTGTCACGTTTTGACCTTTATTTCCTTTGTTTTGTCTTTATTTAGTATGGTCAGGGCGCGAGTTGGGTGGGCAGTCTATGTTTGTTTTTCTATGATTTGGGTATTTCTATGTTTCCGCCTAGTATGGTTCTCAATCAGAGGCAGGTGTCATTAGTTGTCTCTGATTGAGAATCATACTTAGGTAGCCTGGGTTTCACTGTGTGTTTGTGGGTGATTGTTCCTGTCTCTGTGTCTGCACCAGATAGGACTGTTTGGGGTTTTTCACATTTCTTGTTTTTGTAGTCAGTTGTTCATGTGTACATTTACGTATTAAAAAGAACCATGGACACTTACAATGCCGCATATTGGTCCTCTGATCCTTTTCGCCTCTCCTCTTCGGAAGAAGAGGAAATCCCTCACAGCCCACCCCGCATCACACCCTGACCTAGCCAAATAGAGACATACAACTGCTCTCTAAGGTCAGGGCGTGACAATGAGGTAGCAATGCTGTGTGTGCGCTCAACTTGAAACAAGGGTGTGTGGCTTTTGACAATTCAGTATGGGATGCACGTCTACTGACTGTCAGCTGGTTACAGATCGTGTGTGTGGTGTAACGTTACTGATTCAAATAACCCATATAATGTCAGAATACAATTATAGGGATTATATTCGTTATAGGGATAATAGATTGAAGCTAGTATAAATTGCTGATTGTCTCTTACGGGAACATGTAGCACAAATCTATTGCTTCATGCTAATGCTAGCTCGATAGGTTTTTACATTTTGGTAGGGGTGCGTCAGTTCTAGCTTGGAGGATGTCACAGGCTAGAAATCGTGTCTGTGGTGTACTGATTCAAAGAAACCTTCAGATTAAATTTCTGAATATATGTAACGGTAAATGAGTGAATAGGTGTGGAGTCAGGCGCAGAGAGCAAAGGATACGGGAAAAACACGCTTTAATGTCCAGAAAATCACACAAACAAAAATCAGGCGAACAACACGTGAAGAAATAAAGGACAGCGAAAAACCCCGAAAAATGCAAAACACAAACCACTCTAACACATACAGATGAACAAACCCGCACAAACAGAAGCGGGCTGAACTAACTTAAATAACCCCACCCTAACAACCAAGAAACAGGTGAAACCAATTAGACAAAACCAAACGAACACAGAACAATGGATCGGTGGCAACTAGTAGACCGGTGACGACGAGCGCCGAGCGCCACCCGAACCAGAAGGGAGTCACCTTCGGTAATATTTGTGACAATATAATTCAGTATAGGACTAATAGATTGAAGTTAGTATCATATCATCAAACTTTTGACTGGTACTGCATCACATACATACTGCATTCTTGCATCACAAGACAGTAACTCATTGACTACTGTCGCCATTTCCGGTCACAACTTGCAGACTTGTTTACGTGTTGCTGTGCATTTTGTGCATTTTGTTGCCAACCTTACTTTGCTACCTGACAACTTTACGGTTTTTACTTTTTAATTACCATTTATATTTTTGTTTTAGTAACATTAACATGATGCCTTCTAATTGCAGTCGCTGTATATTACAGCTGTACTGTAATATACAGGAGAACGATCGCCTTACGGCAAAGATAGCTGTGTTGCAAACCCAGCTTCAGACACAATCGCTATGCAAGGGTAATTTCAGTGTAGGAAAGGATGAAACAGCGTCTGTGCCACCAATAAGTACAGATAGTAACGTTAGTATAAATCCCCTCGCACGGTCCCCGCAGCCGGACAACTTTCTCATGGTTTCTGGAGGGAAATGCTGTGTCAACCGGTGTCGCTCATTCAGCCGACAGAAACTTTCAACCAGTTTTCCCCATTAGGCAGCGAGTCGGCGTCTGAGGCTGAGCCTAATCTTGTCTCAGACCCTGTAACGGGAGGAGTAGAGACGACGAAGCTTCCCACCATTAGCTCTAACAAATTGAAAACCCTAGTCATTGGCGACTCCATTACTCGCAGTATTAGACTTAAAACGAATCATCCAGCGATCATACAATGTTTACCAGGGGGCAGGGCTACCGACGTTAAGGCTAATCTGAAGATGGTGCTGGCAAAGCTAAAACTGGCGAGTGTAGAGAGTATAGAGATATTGTTATCCACGTTGGCACCAAGATTTTAGGATGAAACAGTCAGAGGTCACCAAGTGCAACATAGCTTCAGCGTGTAAATCAGCTAGAAAGATGTGTCGGCATCGAGTAATTGTCTCTGGCCCCCTCCCAGTTAGGGGGAGTGATGAGCTCTACAGCAGTCTCACAACTCAATCGCTGGACGAAAACTGTTTTCTGCCCCTCCCAAAAGATAGAATTTGTAGATAATTGGCCGTCTTTCTGGGACTCACCCACAAACAGGACCAAGCCTGGCCTGCTGAGGAGTGACGAACTCCATCCTAGCTGGAGGGGTGCTCTCATCTTATCTACCAACATAGACAGGGCTCTAACTCCTCTAGCTCCACAATGAAACCGGGTGCAGGCCAGGCAGCAGCCTGCCAGCTAAGTGGAGTCTGCCACTAGCACAGTCAGTGTAGTCTGCTCAGCTATCCCCATTGAGACAGTGTCTGTGCCTCAACCTGGGCTGGGCAAAACTAAACATGGCAGGGTTTGCCTAAGCAATCTCACTAGGATAAAGACCTCCTCCATTCCTGCCATTATTGAAAGAGATCATGATACCTCACATCTCAAAATAGGGCTACTTAATGTTAGATCCCTCACTTCAAAGGCGGTTATTGTCAATTAACTAATCACTGATCATAATCTTGATGTGATTGGCCTGACTGAAACATGGCTTAAGCCTGAATTTACTGTGTTAAATGAGGCCTCACCTCCTGGTTACACTAGTGACCATATCCCCCATGCATCCCACAAAGGCGGAGGTGTTGCTAACATTTACGATAGCAAATTTAAATTTACACAAAAAAATTATGTTTTCATCTTTTGAGCTTCTAGTCATGAAATCTATGTTGCCTACTCAATCACTTTTTATAGCTACTGTTTACAGGCCTCCTGGGCCATATACAGCGTTCCCCATTGAGTTCCCTGAATTCCTATCGGACCTTGTAGTCCACAGACCCACTCCAAAAGGCTTTTGGAGCCATCATCAACTCAGTGGGTTTTGTCCAACATGTCTCTGGACCTACTCACTGTCACAGTCATACTCTGGACCTAGTTTTGTCCCATGGAATAAATGTTGTGGATCTAAATGTTTTTCCTCATAATGCTGGACTATCGGACCACCATTTTATTACGTTTGCAATTGCAACAAATAATCTGCTCAGACCCCAACCAAGGAGCATCAAAAGTCATGCTATAAATTCACAGACAACACAAAGATTCCTTGATCCCCTTCCAGACTCCCTCTGTCTACCCAATGACGTCAGAGGACAAAAATCAGTTAACCACCTAACTGAGGAACTCAATTTAACCTTGCGCAATACCCTAGATGCAGTTGCACCCCTAAAAACTAAAAACATTTCTCATAAGAAACTCACTGGCAGTAATAAAGCCTCTCTTGAAAAAGCTAAACCTTGATCCAGAAAATATAAAAAAACATCCGCCTATATCGAATCTTCCAATCCTCTCAACATTTTTAGGAAAGGCTGTTGCGCAGCAACTCCCTGCCTTCCTGAAGACAAACAATGTATACAAAATGCTTCAGTCTGGTTTTAGACCCCATCATAGCACTGAGACTGCACTTGTGAAGGTGGTAAATTACCTTTTAATGGCATCAGACTGAGGCTCTGCATTTGTCCTCGTGCTCCTAGACCTTAGTGCTGCTTTTGATACCATTGATCACCACATTCTTTTGGAGAGATTGGAAACCCAAATTGGTCTAGACGGACAAGTTCTGGCCTGGTTTAGATCTTATCTGTCGGAAAGATATCAATTTGTCGCTGTGAATGGCTTGTCCTCTGACAAATCAACTGTAAATGTCGGTGTACCTCAAGGTTCCGTTTTAGGACCACTACTGTTTTCACTATATACACTGCTCAAAAAAATAAAGGGAACACTTAAACAACACAATGTAACTCCAAGTCAATCACACATCTGTGAAATCAAACTGTTCACTTAGGAAGCAACACTGATTGACAATACATTTCACATGCTGTTGTGCAAATGGAATAGACAACAGGTGGAAATTATAGGCAATTAGCAAGACACCCCAAATAAAGGAGTGGTTCTGCAGGTGGTGACCACAGACCACTTCTCGGTTCCTATGCTTCCTGGTTGATGTTTTGTTCACTTTTGAATGCTGGCGGTGCTTTCACTCTAGTGGTAGCATGAGACGGAGTCTACAACCCACACAAGTGGCTCAGGTAGTGCAGCTCATCCAGGATGGCACATCAATGCGAGCTGTGGCAAGAAGGTTTGCTGTGTCTGTCAGCGTAGTGTCCAGAGCATGGAGGCGCTACCAGGAGACAGGCCAGTACATCAGGAGACGTGGAGGAGGCCGTAGGAGGGCAACAACCCAGCAGCAGGACCGCTACCTCTGCCTTTGTGCAAGGAGGAGCAGGAGGAGCACTGCCAGAGCCCTGCAAAATGACCTCCAGCAGGCCACAAATGTGCATGTGTCTGCTGAAACGGTCAGAAACAGACTCCATGAGGGTGGTATGAGGGCCCGACGTCCACAGGTGGGGGTTGTGCTTACAGCCCAACACCGTGCAGGACATTTGGCATTTGCCAGAGAACACTAAGATTGGCAGATTCGCTACTGGTGCCCTGTGCTCTTCAAAGATGAAAGCAGGCTCACACTGAGCATATGTGACAGACGTGACAGAGTCTGGAGACACTGTGGAGAACGTTCTGCTGCCTGCAACATCCTCCAGCATGACCGGTTTGGCGGTGGGTCAGTCATGGTGTGGGTGGCATGTCTTTGGGGGGCCGCACAGCCCTCCATGTGCTCGCCAGAGGTAGCCTGACTGCCATTAGGTACCAAGATGAGATCCTCAGACCCCCTGTGAGACCATATGCTGGTGCGGTTGGCCCTGGGTTCCTCCTAATGCAAGACAATGCTTGACCTCATGTGGCTGGAGTGTGTCAGCAGTTCCTGCAAGAGGAAGGCATTGATGCTATGGACTGGCCCGCTATGGACTGGCCCGCCAGTCAAAGTACATCAAAGTTGGATCAGCCTGTAGTGTGGTTTTCCACTTTAATTTTGAGTGTGACTCCAAATCCAGACCTCCTTGGGCTGATAAATTTGATTTCCATTGATCATTTTTGTGTGATTTTGTTGTCAGCACATTCAACTATGTAAAGAAAAAAATATTTAATAAGAATATTTCATTTATTCAGATCTAGGATGTGTTATTTTAGTGTAACCTTTATTTTTTTGAGCAGTGTATTTTACCTCTTGGGGATGCCGTTAAAAAACATAATGTTAACTGTCACTGCTATGCAGATGACACACAGCTGTACATTTCAATGAAACATGGTGAAGCTCCAACATTGCCCTCGCTAGAAGCCTGTGTTTCAGACATAAGGACGTGGATGGCTGCAAACCTTCTACTTTTAAACTCGGAATAAACTGAGATGCTTGTTCTAGGTCCCAAGAAACAAAGAGAACTTCTGTTGAATCTGACAATTAATCTTAATGGTTGTACAGTCGTCTCAAATAAAACTGTGAAGGACCTCGGCGTTACTCTGGACCCTGATCTCTCTTTTGACGAACATATCAAGACTGTTTCAAGGACAGCTTTTTTACATCTACGTAACATTGCAAAAATCAGAAACTTTCTGTCCAAAATTATGCAGAAAAATTAAGCCATGCTTTTGTTACTGCTATGTTAGACTACTGCAATGTTCTACTTTCCGGCTAACTGGGTAAATCACTAAATAAACTTTTCAGTTAGTGCTAAATACGGCTGCTAGAATCCTGACTTGAACCAAAGAATTTGATCATATTACTCCAGTGCTAGCCTCCCTACACTGGCTTCCTGTCAAGGCAAGGGCTGATTTCAAGGTTTTACTGCTAACCTACAAAGCATTACATGGGCTTGTTCCTACCTATCTCTCTGATTTGGTCCTGCCGTACATACCTACACGTACGCTACGGTCACAAGACGCAGGCCTCCTAATTGTCCCTAGAATTTCTAAGCAAACAGCAGGAGGCAGAGCTTTCTCCTATGGAGCTCCATTTTTATGGAACGGTCTGCCTACCCATGTGAGAGACGCAAACTCGGTCTCAACCTTTAAGTCTTTACTGAAGACTCAACTCTTCAGTGGGTCATATGATTGAGTGTAGTCTGGCCCAGGAGTGTGAAGGTGAACGGAAAGGCTCTGGAGCAACGAACCGCCCTTGCTGTCTCTGCCTGGCCGGTTCCCCTCTTTCTTTAATTACAGGGGCTGAGTCACTGGCTTACTGGTGCTCTTTCATGCCGTTCCTAGGAGGGGTGCGTCACTTGAGTGGATTGAGTCACTGATGTGATCTTCCTGTCTGGGTTTGCGATCTACCTGTCTGGGTTTACTCGGCCTTGTCTCAGGATGGTAAGTTGGTGGTTGAAGATATCCCTCTAGTGGTGTGGGTGCTGTGCTTTGGCAAAGTGGGTGGGGTTATATCCTTCCTGTTTGGCCCTGTCCGGGGGTATCATCGGATGGGGCCACAGTGTCTCAGCCTCCAGTATTTATGCTGCAGTAGTTTATGTGTTGGGGGGCTAGGGTCAGTTTGTTATATCTGGAGTACTTCTTCTGTCTTATCCGGTGTCATGTGTGAATTTAAGTATGCTCTCTCTAATTCTCTCTTTCTCTCTTTCTTTCTCTCTCTCGGAGGACCTGAGCCCTAGGACCATGCCTCAGGACTATCTGGCATGATGACTCCTTGATCCCCAGTCCACCTGGCCGTGCTGCTGCTCCAGTTTCAACTGTTCTGCCTGCGGCTATGGAATCCTGACCTGTTCACCGGACGTGCTACCTGTCCCAGACCTATTATTTGACCATACTTGTAATTTATGAACATTTGAACATCTTGGCCATGTTCTGTTATAATCTCCACCCGGCACAGCCAGAAGAGGACTGGCCACCCCTCATAGCGTGGTTCCTCTCTAGGTTTCCTCCTAGGTTTTGGCCTTTCTAGGGAGTTTTTCCTAGCCAACGTGCTTCAACACCTGCATTGCTTGCTGTTTGGGGTTTTCGGCTGGGTTTCTGTACAGCACTTTGAGATATCAGCTGATGTAAGAAGGGCTGTATAAATAAATTTGATTTGATTTGATTTGAGGTACACCTCCAATTTACTCAAATGATGTCAATTAGCTTATCAGATGCTTCTAAAGCCATGACATCATTTTCTGGAATTTTCCAAGCTGTTTAAATTTACAGTTAACTTAGTGTAGACTTCTGACCCACTGGAATTGTGAGACTGTGAATTATAAGTGAAATAATCTGTCTGCAAACAATTGATGGAATAATTACTTGTGTCATGCCCAAAGTAGATGTCCTAAACGACTTGCCAAAACTATCGTTTGTTAACAATACATTTGTGGAGTGTATGTAAACTTCTGACTTCAATTGTATAAGTGACTAATGCTGATATTTGTACTAGGTCTTGAACGGGATTTGTGCCACAAATGCAAAATAAATACCATATCGAAACAGTGCAGGGAAACTAAACCTAAGTATGAATTGCTGTCATACTCTGTCCATTGACTGCTTACAGGGTAAGGAAACCCATATGTAATTTGTAATTTGGGTGAAGTTTGACACCTTTTTGTGTGGTGTTTCCACACCGAAGGTGCCTGGAAGTAGATTTAGTGATAAGGCAAACTATTTCAGATCTGCAGAATCCCCCTTTGTTTCAAATGGTCTACAAACAGGTCAGGTCAGAGATATTATCTCATTTTTGATCCGTTTCCCATATTACGTGCAGATTTTCCACTCAAGGCATTCAGATAAATACTTCACACCCGGAGGAAGAAGTTCGACATAAAGACGTGACGGATAGACAGACAGAGATCAGAGATGGAGCTCAAAAGCAACGTGTCGAAGTACCTGGTGAGTATAACAGTCAGCGTGTGATAGAGCTACTACTAATGTTTTTTTTGCTATACTGAAAATTGTATGTAACAATTGAAACTCTTATCGAGAGCATTTAAGGTTAATTCAAAGGCACATCCACAGATGTTTCACCTACTGGGCTCAAGGATTCAAAATGGCAACCTTTCGGTTATTGGCCCAACACTAACCACTAGGCTACTAGCTGCCTAATAAGGATGACCATACATGTACTTATTTGCCATACTTTCTTTGCCATGTACTTGTGATGTGCAAATTAATTTATCTCATAAATGAAAAACTCTTTGGTTGCATCATCTCTAATTTATTTATTAGTACAGTGCAGAGTCACATCCGATCTGGACAATTTGATTCGTTTAATTGATCTAAAAAAATAAAAAATAGAACCGTTTCTGTCCAATGGTTTTTGTTTAGCCTGTTTGTGCTTATGTTTCAGCACTATTCATTTGTTAGATAACTTCTAACATATTTACTTGTGTTTCCATATCTTCCCATCCTCAGGTTGTGTGCTGTGTGTCTATGCTGCTGGTCCAGACCATGGCGAAAGGAATGGAGGTGACAAAGGGGAGGTGTAACGAAACACTGATCATCCCTTCAGACTTCTACAAGATTCCCACAGAGAAATCAGAGGGAAATGGGAACATTAACACACGCTCTCTGTCACCCTGGACCTGGAAGTGAGTTACATTTATATACTATAGCAGACACTCTTATCCAGAGTGACTTACAGGAGCAATTAGGGTTAAGTGCCTTGCTCAAGGACAATTGACAGATTTTTCACCTAGTCGGCTCAGGGATTTGAACCGGCGACTTTTCAGTTACTGGACCAATGCTCGCAACCGCCAAACTACCTACCGCAAAATTACATTAACACACACACTACAGTATTTGATACTGTACCTAAAGAAATCATTTTCAAAAAAATTGACCTCGATCTGAGTTACAATCTTAATACAAGCTCTATGTAAAGCCTGTGAATACTATCCTTAGGTTTAAATATTTGTTGTTGATTGATTTTCTTCTCTCTCTGTTTAATCTCCAGAATCACTACAGTGGAGAACCGTATTCCTCAGACCATGTGGGAGGCTGAGTGCAGCTCTATGTACTGTGTCTACCCCACCAACAGCAACCAGTACATGCGCTACGGGCAGAACTCTGTACCTATCTACCAGCAGGTCGTGGTACTCTACACTTCAGCCACCAGGAAGTGCTACAGCGCCTCCTTCCTGTCTGTGGCCGTGGGGTGCACCTGTGCCTGGGCAAGGACTACTTGATGTAGCCTGCAGTACACTACATCTATGGCCTTACTTTGTTTGGTTATTCATTTAATTCAATCCAAATGTAATGTATTTTAATTTAAAGTAACTAGGGAGGTCCAACATTTGTTAATCCCACTAAGCCAGAAGAATTGACTGTGACTAGTTGAGTAGAATTCAAGAAAAAGATCCCCATTGACATATGTTCTATTTGAGCAATAAAAACATTTTTAAAACCCAATTGTCTTAAACTTTTTGAAATATATTATTTTTTGAAGTAGAATAGAATATCCAGTCCATTCATCAGAATTGAAAAATCAGCAGTAGAAGTTACTAGGGAAATCTCACTACAATTTAAAGAATGTCTCATGACTGATTATCCTCGTGGTCTGCAGTTTGTGTTTGGGAGGAAAATAAGCATAATTGAAAACACATTCTTACATTCATTAAGAAAAGGAGACTCATTGTTTTATTACGCTGACGAAGAGCTATGAGGTAGAGCATACCGTCTGTTTCCCTTGTGTTGTAGAGAGAGAGAGATGACCAAGCAAATTAGATCCCTATAATGAGGGAATGATGTCTGGGATCGGTGGGAGTGAAATGTTGATACACATAAAGTTGTAGTCAGAGCTGGGAGAATCCAGAAAGGGAGAGTTTCAGGTTAGTTCCTTTTTCCTTCTCTCACCTCTGTGGAACAGCAGCCTATATTTGTTATATATGTGTTAAAAGGGGGAAGTCAAAGTTCTGTTTTATTAGGTTTGTTTCTCCTACATCCACTTTTAATGTGTTTCTTCAGGGCTTTCTGGTTTAGTATACAGTAGAAGTATCTACAAGTATGTCTTCCGCTAACTGTTATTCACAAGGTTGAGTTCCTGGTTTGTCTTTGTGATGGTCACTGTGAGCATATGTAACCAGATTAGTCAGGAGCATGTTGATGTTGATTTGAAAGAGGAGCATTATATGGCAGAGGATACACCAGAGGCATGAGAAGTCTAGTAACATGTTTGTCCAATGACAGTTCTGTCTGTAAATGTACAATCATGTACACCTCTTGTGTTATCCAATTTTTTGGGCAAAGCATGCATCTCATCAAATTCGACCAAACTCAGTATGACAACATAGTTACCAACCTGCTGTCCTTCCCTCTACAGACAGGACCCCTCACCTCACCTCAAACCACCTCACAGGTGCCCCATTCTCCTTACCCCCTCATTCCCTCTGCCCCCAATTCCACCATGCCCAGTATATCTGTCTCCCTCTCCCTAAAACCCATGAGTTCCCTCTCCTCCTTCCTCTCCTCTCTGTCTTCTCTTCCTCACACCGTCAGAGACACTGAGGTCCCCCTTCTCTTCCGTGAGCCCTATATCCTGTCTGGCTACCGGCCCATGGGCCATTCCTGGAGCATCTACTTCCTCAGCCTCTTCCAGATACACAATGAGACAATCAACGTGTGGAGCCACTTGCTGGCCGGAGTCTGCGTTGCGCTGAGGTTCTCTGTTTTTGCTGTGATGTGTGGAGGGGTACTTCAATACTTTTTTGTGTAATTCAGTGTGTGTTAGGGTTAGATTTAGATTAATTTTGTATGTATGCATTTGTATGTGTGCGTATTTGTGTCCAAAATAATGCCACACAATTACTGCAGATTTAAACCTTGTATTTAAACCTCATCACCCTTCCTAAGGGTCTCGTGGGCCTGACCCTGAATGGACCAGACGGGCTGGGTCTTTACCTGGACCTGGCCTGTCTACCGCTGGTCTACTACGTCCTGTCTCTTCTGACCTACTTGTGCTGCAGCGCTACAGCCCACCTGCTCCAGTCCCACTCCCAGCTGGCCCACTATGCCCTATTCTTCCTGGACTATGTGGGAGTGGCTGTGTACCAGTACGGCTGTGCCCTGGCTCTATACTTCTACAGCTCTGATCCCGCATGGAGAAGCAGTCGAGTAGGAGAGGTGGGGAATGAGTGAATGAGGGAGTCAATGAGTGAATGAGTGAATGAATGAGTGGACAAAGGAACAAAGTTACGAACAAACCTGTCCTCTGTTAGGTGTTCCTCCCTGCAGCAGCTCTCCTGGCTTGGTTGTCCTGTGCCTGCTGCTGCTTTGCCAAACTCAGTTACCTCCACCCGTACCCACTCCATCGTAAGCTGTGCCAGGTCGTGCCAACCGGTCTGGCGTACCTGCTAGACAGCAGTCCTGTGGCACATAGACTGGTCAGCAGGACCTGGGGAGACGACCCTGCTATGACCCTACACGCAATACAGGTGAGCGAGAGGGAGAAAGAGAAGGAGAATGATGGAGAAAGAGATAGAGAAGATTGAGGTTGGGGAGAGGTTTCTGCACAATCTGACACTCTGATGTCACACACAGGTGTTGCTGTTCCTCCTGGCAGCGTTCTTCTTCTCCTGTCCCATGCCTGAGCGTTTCTTTCCTGGGCACTGTGACATCATCGGCCACGGGCACCAGCTCTTCCACTTCCTCCTCTCAATCTGCACGCTGACCCAACAGGAAGCTGTGTTTGAGGACTTCCTGTCCCGGCGGGCGTCCCTGACGAGGGAGTACGGGGAGTGCCGCCTACTGGTGGCAGCCGTGTCATTTCCTGCCCTGGTGTTCTGTAGCGTGCTGACAGCTGTGGTCATGAGGAGATTGGTGGAGAGGAGGCTGAGGAAGGAGGACAGTTGGGGGGAGGAGGTAGAGAGAGAATAGAGAGTGGGAGAAAGAGAGATCTGGTGTGAGGTAGAACGAAGGGTAAAAGGGGAAGGAGAGAGAGATTTGGGGACTGTAAGATTAATTCTTATACATTATAAGGCCTTCATCCGATGACTTGATAGCTAGCTTTTATGGTCACTTATTTGTTTTGAACATAATTCACTGGTGATCATAGGCTTATGTATGTTGTTGTCTCATTTGTAGTGTGCATCTTTGGCCATAGGGAGGCAGTGTCTACTGTCATTACTATCTACTGCAAGGAGATTTGTGATTTGTGAAGCAAAGATGAACACTTTTACTCCAAGCACATTCATGCTGTGATTATGTTCCTATTGAGAAGCATTTAACAATTTCACGCTGTTTAGGTTCATGTTGTTTAGGTTCACGCTGTTTAGGTTCACACTGTTTAGGTTCACGCTGTTTAGGTTCACGTTGTTTAGGTTCACGTTGTTTAGGTTCACATTGTTTAGGTTCACGCTGTTTAGGTTCACGCTGTTTAGGTTCACGCTGTTTAGGTTCACGTTGTTTAGGTTCACGTTGTTTAGGTTCACGTTGTTTAGGTTCATGTTGTTTAGGTTCACACTGTTTATGTTCACGCTGTTTAGGTTCACGTTGTTCACTCTGTTTCAAACATAATTTTTCATACAATAAACTAAACTTTCTGACACATGCATCTTTCAACAATGTGATCCAACTCACACTAATACAGACACATATACAGGTTTAGTGAGCCATGGCCACTGCGAACACAAAGGACATTCATGCATGGGTGCATGAGTGACTCTGTGTCGGTGAAGATAAGGCTATTTTTAGGTTAGACCCTGTTGCTACAGTATGTCTCAATCAGCACCCTGGGGTGATGTCATGCTAAAGCTCCTCTACCACATTCTCAATCCGCCTCAAACACAGCCCTGTATTCACCAAATAAATCCGATCAAATCAAATTGTATTAGTCACGTACACATATTTAGCATATAATGTGTGTAGTGAAATGCGTGTGTTCCTAGCTCAGTGCAGTAGTATCTAACAATACACAACAATAGACACAAATCTAAAAGATATACATATATATACTCCGGACCTCGAGATTGCTCATCCTAACTTTTCTTTATTTCTTAATTCCATTCATTTACTTTTTTTTTTAGATTTGTGTCTATTGTTGTGTATTGTATATCTGTAGAATATGTAGGACAGAATAGTATATGTACAGTAATAGTTTAATAGGATGGCCTTGACTAGAATACAGTATATACATATGAAGTGGATAAAACATTATGTAAACATTATTAAAGTGACCAGTGTTCCATTATTAAAGTTACCCATGTTCCATTATTAAAGTGACCAGCGTTCCATTATTAAAGTGACCAGTGTTCCATTATTAAAGTGACCAGTGTTCCATTATTAAAGTGACCAGTGTTCCATTATTGAAGTGACCAGCGTTCCATTATTAAAGTGACCAGCGTTCCATTATTAAAGTGACCAGCGTTCCATTATTAAAGTGACTAGCGTTCCATTATTAAAGTGACCATCGTTCCATTATTAAAGTGACCAGCGTTCCATTATTAAAGTGACCAGCGTTCCATTATTAAAGTGACCGATGTTCCATTATTAAAGTGACCAGCGTTCCATTATTAGTGACCAGCGTTCCATTATTAAAGTGACCAGTGTTCCATTATTAAAGTGACCAGTGTTCCATTATTGAAGTGACCAGCGTTCCATTATTAAAGTGACCAGCGTTCCATTATTAAAGTGACCAGCATTCCATTATTAAAGTGGCCCGTGTTAGATGTTTATGTACATAGGCAGCTGCCTCTAAGGTGCAGGGTTGAGTAACCGGGTTGTAAACGGCTAGTGACAGCGACTAAAGTTCAGGACAGGGTACTGGGCGGAAGCCGGCTAGTGGTAACTATTTAACAGTCTGAGATAGAAGCTGTTTTTCAGTCTCTCGGTCCCAGCTTTGATGCACCTGTACTGACCTCGCCTTCTGGATGTTAGTAGGGTGAACAGGCCGTGGCTTGAGTGGCTGAGATCCTTGATTATCTTTTTGGCTCACATAATGACACTGAACCACTCACATAATGACACTGAACCACTCACATAATGACACTAGACTTTTACTGCTTTTAAACTAGTACTTACTTTTCACTGCTGTAAGTACAGTGCAATAATACTTAAAGAGCTTGTTGCACTGTATTCAGAGTAATAATTACCCAGTATTAAGGACACACTAATGTAAGGGTTGAATGTAAAGTGTTACCTAAAATTACAATATCTGTGCAGGTCTTTATAAATTAAACATACACTTAACCTAATAACTTGAGCTGTGATAGTTGTGATTCTGAAAGCTAGGCATACATGTTGACACTTATCAGGGTGGGAGAGTGAGATTAAGCATGTCAGAATATGACAGCCCAGCAAACAAAAGTTGGTTCTGTTCCCAGAAAGTTCCAAGAACATTTGTTAGGTTGCGGAAAATGTTCTCATAACACAAAAACTGTCGAGTCGTGCTGATGATTTGTCAAGAGATTATTGAATGTTTTTATTAAACATTTGCCTGATGTTGCAAGAATGTTCCATGATCACATATAGCCTGTTCTTTAAAGTTTCCCAGAATGTTTTAATAGGTTGTGGGAACAGTCTGGTGGGAACATTGTGGGGTTATCACAAAAAATATGTGAACAAAACACAAAAACAGTCCAGTTGTGCTGATGATTACACAATGTTTCTTTTAGGGGCAAAAACATTCACCTGACGTTACAACAATGTTCCCAGAACATTTTTTTATGTTCTTTAAAAGTTCATAGACATTTCTTTAGGTTGTGGGAATATTGTGGAGTTCCTAAAATAAGTTCCCAAAACACTAAAACTGTCCAGTTATGCTGAAATTCAGATAATGTTTGCATCAGGGTGAACAACACACTCCATTGATGTTGTAAGAATGTTGACAGAAGAGCCATTCTGAGTTCTTTAAAGGATCCCAGAATATTTAATTAGGTTGTGGGAACACTGTGGGTACATTACAAGAGATATGTTCCCAAAACACACAATCTGTCCAGTTGTGATGACATTCTTATAGTGTTTGTATCAGGGTGCACAAAACAATACCTCAATATTCCTAGCATGTTATTCCGATGTTCCTATGTTTCTTTCATGTGTTAGTGTTATCTTACTTTTAAGGAAGTTAGTTGTACAACAATCCATGTAGCAACACATATGGCAATTATTTACAAACATAGTTTGAACCTACTTTTTACATTTTAATTTGACCCCTTTTTCTCCCCAATTTAGTGATATCCAATTGGAATTTACAGTCGTCTCATCGCTGCAACTCCCGTACAGACTCGGGAGAGGCGAAGGCCTAGAGCCATGCGTCCTCTGAAACAAGACCCAACCAAGTCACACTGCCCGCTTAACCCAGAAACCAGCCACACCAATGTGTCAGAGGAAACACCGTACACCTGGTGACCATGTCAGCGTGCATGTGCCCGGTCCACCACACCACAGGAGTCACTACAGCACAATGGGACAAGGACATCCCTGCCAGCCAAACCCGGACAACGCCGGGCCAATTGTGCACCGCCTCATGGGTCTCCCGGTTTGCAGCCGGCTGCAACAGAGCCTGGGCTCGAACCAGGATCTCTAGCGGCACAACTAGCAACTGCAAATGCAGTGCCTTAGACCTCTGCACCACTCGTGGAGTAACCTACTTTGTTGATTGTCGCAAGCGGGGATAGAGCCTTTGAACTTTGGAGTGATATCCCTTGAGTTAGCTGTTTACACCTTTACTCTGCCTCCAGGATGTGGTCTTTGTCTTTGCAAAAGAGAGAATAACTAAATCTAGAAAAATACGTTATCTCTATTATTTTGTACTCTACCAATCTTCTTTATATACTGTAAACTTGGGATGTACTGACTTGTATTTTACCTACAAACTTGGTAGAGTAAGAAATAATAAAAGACACTTCTTTTACTAGATTTAGTTATCCTCTCTTTTGGATAACCACATTCTAGAAGTCCAAGTAAAAGTCCCAGTGGACCAGTGGTTTCATTCCAAGGTTAACACTCAAAAGCTCCCAGGTTTGATCTCTGCTTGCGGCGAACAACAAAATACAGTGAAACTACTGTATGTTTGTACATTGTCATGTGATTCCAAATAAGTGCCATATGTGTTTCTACATGGATTGTTGTACAACTAACTTCCTCAACAGTAAGTTAACACACGGAAAAAGAAACCACCATGGACTGTTCAAAATGTAATCTTATCATTCTGGGAACATTGAGGTCATGTTTTGTGCACCCTGATTCAAACATTGTATGAATGTCATCACAACTGGACAGATTTAGTGTTTTCCATTTCCATTGTTCTGACATTTTGTTGCGGCAGTATGACCTAAAAACATTACTAGTACATTGTGCTATTACATTACCTGAAAACCTACTGAGAAAGTATGGGGAATGTTCCGAGGCAGTCGCTCCAAATGTTGTGCAAAACATTTTAGTGAATGTAAGTGAATGTAAGGAGAACCTTCCCGAAGATATTTAATTGAAAACATTTTCTGAAGAAAAAACAACAACATTTTTTTATCAAAAACATTCTTTGAATGGTTTAGGATGTCATCATCCTAATGTTAGATAAAACCGTGACTGGAACTGAATGGGAATCTTAGCTATTATTCCGCAAATGTTTCCGTTTTGCTGTGATGTGTGTCACATTAAGCGAGAAAGTGAGAGAAAGAAAGAGAGGGAGGAGAGGGGAGAGAGAGAATGAGGAAGTAAAGTTCCAAAGTTACTTGCTGCTTAATGCTAACCGAGATCAGTGACAAGATAACAGAGAGAGAGAGACAGACAGAGAGAGAGACAGCGACAGACAGAGACAGTGACAGAGACAGACAGAGAGAGAGAGACAGAGACAGCGACAGAGGGAGAGAGGTGGTGGCTGTGCCATATTGACATGGTACATTTGGGTGAGAAGGTGTTGCTGTCTGTTGACCGTCTGTGACAAGGTCAGCTGTCCGACCCTGCAAAATTCTTTACTTTGTGAGTACTTGTTTTATTTCCACCTGTGTGTGTGTGTGCTTGTGGGCCTTTGCCCGAATACTGTATATACTCCATGAATACTGTATATGCTTGTTTTCATTTTTAAACTCCTCACACTGTCATACACAATATCTACCATCTGCTAAGTATTTATCTTCTCCTTTCTCTCCTTCAATTTATTAAGTGGTCTTTCTCTTCTCCTTTCATCTCAGTGACACACACAGCTGGGGTCACAACACACTATGCATCACTGATCAAGGGTTAACCATCAGTTGGGGGCTGCTGTGCACTCCTAAAATAGCTGCCAGTTTGATATCATTGTATACTAATCCCTTGTCACAGTATTGTACATGAACAACAAAAATGGCTTGATCCCAATTCCCAGACTACAATACACACAAAAAACAACACAAGAGCCTTTCAAAGGAGAAAGATAGTGTGTATTTCAGTATTAAAGCCTTCAACACCTGTACAGTGAAAGTCATTAATGACCATATAACACAAACATAGGAGCACTGTTCAGTACTTGCCCTCTGTCCTGTGTGTTCAAGGCTGTCAATGAATAAACTGTAGAATGTAGAAACTTCCACTTCCACTTTTATTAACAACCCAATTTGCCATAGGCTACAGTCTAAGTCTTAGGCGGCAGGAGAAACCTGTTCATTGACACTGTTCTTAGAGTGGGTTTTCAGGTGTGGTCAAAACAACCTGTTCCGTTGTGCAAGCATACCGTATGTGTGTGTGTGTGTGTGTGTGTGAAAGTGTGTTTGTACATTAGGACTACAGTATTTGCTCATGGGTTACCTGAAAGAAAAAGTTACATTTCAAAATCTAATTTGAATTGTTTGAACAACGTGTAGGCCGCATCAAGTACAGAGTGAGCAGTAGAATTAGCACATGCATTTTTATGAGCACAGGTTAGTATCTAAATGCTTTTCAATCAATACCAGCCCATTTTGATTGGCTCAAATCAACTCAAACAGGTGAACGTGTTTCAGAGAACACCGAATGGAACTGACATGAGGTCATTCTTGGAATGGTAGAATATAATATAAACATTGTTAATGATATCAGTTATCAGGTGTATTAAATGTAAATTAAAAGCCTGTGTATTTTTCCTTCTACTATTTGACACTTATTTGACAGATGGCTCTGGGTTATGAATTTGATTGGATTTTAACAGTCAAGACATAATCCCTGTGAATCACAAGGTAAGTCCTTTTTTATATGAAATACTGTTTCCTATTCAATATGTAACAAGCTATCTGTAGAAGCCATATACTGAATGAACATGTCATATCATGATGTCCTTTGGGTGACGGACCATTCTTGATACACACGGGAAATTGTTGAGTGTAAAAAAACCCAGCTGCATTACAGTTCCTGACACACTCAAACCGGTGTGCCTGCACCTACTACCATACCCCGTTCAAAAGCACTTAAATCTGTAGTCTTGCCTATTCACCCTCTGAATGGCAGACATACACAATCCATGTCTCAATGGCCTCAAGGCTTAAAAATCCTTCTTTAACCTGTCACCTTCCCTTCATCTACACTGACTGAAGTGGATTTAAAAAGTGACATCAATAAGGGATCATATAGCTTTCCTCTGGATTAACCTGGTCAGTCTGTCTACGTCATGGAAAGAGCAGGTGTTCCTAATGTTTTGTACACAGTGTATGTCAGTTTTCTTTTGTTTCACTGTTTCTATTTCAATGTTTTACTTTTCGTTGAATGTTTTGCACACTTGTTGATAATTCGGTATTTAAGTACAGTAAGTGATTAATTTATTAACAGTAATTAAGTAAGAGTAACCTTTCAGAGAAAATGACTTTTCCTGTCATCAGTAAGTGATGTATTTGATGTGGTCAGGAGTTAATCATATGTGACAGAGTTGCATTGTTGTCTCTGCTCTCTGCATTCATAATTACAGCTTTATTTGTTAAATTGCATCCCAGCTATCTTCAGTGTCAGAGTTATCTTATTTGTGCTATAATTCTGTCTGTCTGTCTGTCTGTCTGTCTGTCTGTCTGTCTGTCTGTCTGTCTGTCTGTCTGTCTGTCTGTCTGTCTGTCTGTCTGTCTGTCTGTCTGTCTGTCCGTCCGTCCGTCCGTCCGTCCGTCCGTCCGTCCGTCCGTCCGTCCGTCCGTCCGTCCGTCCGAGTTATCTTATTTGTGCTATAATTCTGTCTGTCTGTCTGTCTGTCTGTCTGTCTGTCTGTCTGTCTGTCTGTCTGTCTGTCTGTCTGTCCGTCCGTCCGTCCGTCCGTCCGTCCGTCCGTCCGTCCGTCCGTCCGTCTGTCTGTCTGTCTGCATGTGTGCATTATTCTTATAGGCACATTTTTTGATAAATATCGGTGATCAATACTGCCAGCAATAGAAATCCCTCACTGTTTTGCATAAGATAGGAGCAACGTTTTTATTAACTTACCATCTACTGTAAGGGCATAACCAGATCCCCTCACCCTCAAGTGGTTATAAGCAAGCAGCCTACACTTCCTCAAGCAGACATGGGTGCAGGCAGGGCTGGGAATATACAAAGAGTTCAATCCTATACTGTAATAATAAGTGCATACATGAATTCTCTTGAATTATCTTTCAATGAGTAAGTAGATTAATCCTCTCAGTGCACAAATGTGTGCTATGCTTTGTTTTGTCAACTTCTCTTTGATCATGTAACCATAAAAGTACAAATTGACACCATCAATCATAACTATACACAAACTAAACACTCCTTTCAGTAGATGAGCCAACGCTTTTATTTCACCCAAGCACACTCTGAAAGCATGTATGCACCCACAAACTCTCTCTCTTTCTCTCCACCTCTCTCACTCACTGTTTCCCCTTACAGCAGCAGTTGCCATGGCGCCGGTGGGAGAGTTTATGGGGTCATGGGCAGTGTCGAAATCATTCTCTATAGAGGTCGTTGTTTTCTCTCTGCTCTTCCTCCTCCTCTCCATCATCCTCCTGGCCCTCTGCACTATCTGTGGAAGGTCAGTGATAGATTCATTTTATAACATTCTTACTTAGTTCCATTATAGAAAGTATTTGATGCCTACAGATGTAGGATCTTAATTTGATCACTCTGTAGCAGGATAACTTTACTGCAATGCATGAAATGTAAAATGTGTAGTGTATTTGAGGTTTAAAAATATTCACTTTGAAATTTCAGACTTGTTTTTCCCTTACGAAATATATATAGACTCCTACAAACATGTAAATGAATTATAATCCACTTAATAATTCACAATTCCTATAGCAGCAGGATTTTTTTCCTGCTGTAGCAAACTGGCTCAAATTAAGAAGCTACATATGTATGAGAACTGTACAAGAACCTATATGGCATGCTTACAGGAATGAGCTGTAGGTAAATGTATGAATGAAACGTTCATGGAGCTCAGTGCTCCAGGCTACAACTAGTTCATCCCTCCATACAGTACACCACGGCCTCAGGTTAAAATTCCAACTCTTTCTGAGATTCTAGAAGACTTTTTCCCATCAACTGTGGCTAAGGAGAGAGTAATTTTACATCTAAACCATGACTAGAAAAGTAATGTACCTGTTGTATATGTAGGAATACTCACAGTGGCCATGGATTACAGGCAACATCCGCATCGAGCTAAAGGCTAGAGCTGTCACTTTCAAAGAGCGTGAGACTAATCCGGACGCTTATAAGAAATCCCACTATGCCCTCAGATGAACCATCAAACAAGCAAAGCGTCAATACAGGATTAAGATTGAATCCTACTACACCAGCTCTGACTCTCGTCGGATGTGGCAGGGCTTGAAAACTATTACGGACTACAAAGGGAAACCCAGACACGAGCTGCCCAGTGACGCGAGCCTACCAGATGAGCTAATTTCCTTTTATGCTGGATTCTGGGCAAGCAACACTGAAGCATGCACGAGAGCAATAGCTGTTCTGGATGACTGTGTGATGCTCTCGGTAGCCAATGTGAACAAAACCTTTAAACAGATCAAAAATCACAAAGCCGCTGCACCAGAATGATTACCAGGACGTGTACTTAAAGCATGCGCGAACCAATTGTCAAGTGTCTTCACTGCCATTTTCAACCTCTTCCTGACCGAGTCTTTTATACCTACATGTTTCAAGCAGACCACCATAGTCCCTGTGCCCAAGGAAGCAAAGGTAACCTGCTTAAATTATTACCGCCCCGTGGCACTCACGTCGGTAGCCATGAAGTGCTTTGAAAGGCTGATCATGGCTCACATCAACAGCATCCTCCCGGACACCCGAGACCCACTCCAATTCGCATACCGCCCCCAACAGATCCACAGATGATGCAATCTCTATCGCACTCCACACTGCCCTTTCTCACCTGGACAAAGGGAACACCTATGCGAGAATGCTGTTCATTGACTACAGCCCAGGACAACAACCTCTCCCTCAATGTGAGCAAGACGAAGGATCGTGGACTACGGGAAAAGGCGGGCCGAACTGGCTCCCATTAACATTGACGAGGCTGTAGTGGAGCGGGTCAAGAGTTTCAAGTTCCTTGGTGTCCACATCACCAACAAACTATCATGGTTCAAACACACCAAGACTGTTGTGAAGAGGTCACGACAAAACCTTTTTCCCTCAGGAGACTGAAAAGATTAGGAATGGGCCCCCAGATCCTCAAAAGGTTCTACAGCTGCACCATCGACAGCATCCTGACCGGTTGCATCACCGCCTGGTATGGCAACTGCTTGGCTTCTGACCATAAGGCGCTACAGAGGGTAGTGCGAATGGCCCAGTACATCACTGGGGCCAAGCTTCCTGCCATCCAGGAGCTATATGATAGGCGGTGTCAGAGGAAAGCCCATAAAATTGTCAGAGACTCCAGTCACCAAAGTTATTGACCGTTTTTTCTGGTACATGGTAAAGGCAAGCGGTACCGGAGCGCCAAGTCTAGGACCAAAAGGCTTCTCAACAGTTTCTACCCCCAAGCCATAAGACTGCTGAACAATTCATAAAATCGTCAGAGGACAATTTACATTGACCCCCCCCTCCCTGTGTATACTGCTGCTACTCGCTGTTTGTTTGTTACCTATGCATTGTTAATCACTTCGCTCCTACCTGCATGTACAGATTACCTTAACTAGTCTGTACCCCCGCACACTGACTCGGTACCGGTGCCTCATGTATATAGCCTTGTTATTTTTACTCTTATTGTATTACTTTTTATTTTAGTCTACTTGGTAAATATTTTCTTCTTCTTGAACTGCACTGTTGGTTAAGGGCTTGTAAGTAAGCAATTCACATAAAGTCTACACTTGCTGTATTCGGCGCATGTGACAAAAAAAGTTTGATTTGATTTTGATTTGAGTGTACTTATGGATCATTATCAATGTATGCTTGATCAATGTCATGATACTCTACACCTGAGACATTGTCTTTGAATGTCGTATTGTCTTTTGTCTTGTAGATAATCATAAACCAAAATATGTCTGTCTATCTCAAACGCACGCATGCACACAGACGCGCGCGCACACACACACGCACACACACAGACATTCCAGACAGACAGAACGTTCAGGTTTGGTGGCTTCGGGAATTCCTGTGGTATGAGGCATATGACTCTCACTTCTCCTCGCTCTACATTACGGAACGACACACTTCAAATACCGTACATAATGTACAGACCGACCCCACCGGTGAATAACTCAGATACTTCACTCTGCTTCACTCTCAATCTTTCTTCTCCGAGCAAGAGAGAATATACATACTTTGTAAGGTTCTGAACAAACAGAGTAAAAACTCAAACAGATGACTAGAAAAAGCTTAAACCAAGTTTATTCATCCACTGGGTGCTTCATCTGCAGACACAAGTCACACAAGCATATACAGTACTTACAACTAGGTGTCCCCTCCTTGTATGTCCAAGATAAACACACCTTTTCTGTTGTTTGGCAGAAACTCAGTTCCTCTTACTGGTATTGTCATGGCCCTGCCTAAGTCTAGGACCCTCTTGGGCGTGGAATTGTGTATGAGATAGGACTTTGATCAGATGGTCTTTGAGGTGGGCCCCTATGGCCCCCATCTCAGCAGTGTCTTCTCTCTTCAACTGTTGACCTTAAAGGCTTCCCGAGTGGCGCAGCGGCATACGGCGTCACTACAGCCCCGGGTTCAATCCCAGGCTGTGTCACAGCCTGCTGTGACCGGGAGACCCATGAGGCGGCGCACAATTGGCCCAGCGTCGTCCGGGTTAGGGGAGGGTTTAGCCGGCCTGGATTTCCAAGTCCCATTATGCTCTAGCGACTCCTTGTGGCAGCTAGTTGGTGTTACCTCCTACATATTGGTGCGGCTGGCTTCCGGGTTAAGCGAGCAGTGCGGCTTGGCTGGGTAGTGTTTTGGAGGACGCATGGCTCTTGACCTTCGTCTCTCCCGAGTCAGAGTTCAAGTAAAATAAATCAATGCAGGCTACAGCAGAACACACATATGAGAATATATACAGTTGAAGTTGAAAGTTTGCGTACACCTTAGCCAAATACATTTAAACTCAGTTTTTCACAATTCCTGACATTTAATCCTAGTAAAAGTTCCCAGTTTTAGGTCAGTTGGGATCACCACTTTATTTTAAGAATGTGACATTTCAGAATAATAGTAGAGATTTATTTCAGCTATTATTTCTTTCATCACATTCCTAGTGGGTCAGAAGTTTGCATACACTCAATTAATATTTGGGAGCATTGCCTTTAAATTGTTTAACTTGGGTCAAATGTTTTGGGTAGCCTTCCACAAGCTTCCCACAATAAGTTGGGTGAATTTTGGCCCATTCCTCCTGACAGAGCTGGTGTCAGGTTTGTAGGCCTCCTTGCTCGCACACACTTTTTCAGTTCTGCCCACACATTTTCTATAGGATTTAGGTCAGGGCTTTGTGATGACCACACCAATACCTTGACTTTGTTGTCCTTGAGCCATTTTGCCACAACTTTGGAAGTATACTTAGGGTCATTATCCATTTGGAAGACCAATTTGCGACTTCCTGACTGATGTCTTGAGATGTTGCTTCAATATATCCGCATACTTTTCCTACCTCATGATGCCATCTATTTTGTGAAGTGCACCAGTCCCTCCTGCAGCAAAGCACCCCCACAACATGATGCTGCCACCCCCGTGGTTCATGGTTGGGGTGGTGTTCTTTGGCTTGCAAGCCTCCCCCTTTTTCCTCCAAACATAATAATGGTCATTATGGCCAAACAGTTCTATTTTTGATTCATCAGTCCAGAGGACAATTCTCCAAAAAGTACGAACTTTGTCCCCATGTGCAGTTGAAAACCGTAGTCTGTATTTTTTTATGGCCGTTTTGGAGCAGTGGCTTCTTCCTTGCTGAGCGGCCTTTCAGGTTATGTCGACATAGGACTTGTTTTACTGCGGATATAGATACTTTTGCTGTTATTCTGGGATTCAATCCCAGACTATTGGATATTTGAGCAGCGGTAACTCACTAGAACTAGCAGCATTACGACCAGGAAAACGACTTCCCTGGAGCAGATACTTTGTTCACTCTCCCCAGAACAATTGAACTTATTCCAGAGGCCGATCCAAAAACATTGCCTGCGGATGAGAGGCACTTAAGTGAGCCTGCTGGTTCGATTTAAGAGGCACGCCGCTTCAAAGTATATTACTCGCTAATGCAAGGATTTTTTTCCAGAGGGACAGTATTCGGCCCCCTTGAAATTTGCGACCTTTTGCCACATTTCAGGCTTCAAACATAAAGATATAAAACTGTATTTTTTTGTGAAGAATCAAAAACAAGTGGGACACAATCATGAACTTTACTTTAGTCAAATATGTCAGTTGCTGTGTATATATCTTACATTTGTTTTAGGCCTATTTGATGACTTTATTATTTCATTCCAAGTCATCATCTCATCTCTATAGAGCTGCTGCCTATGCTGTCTGACGAAATCACTATTTTAGTAGTTCTTCAAAGTAAATAAGGCATACTTTTATGACTGCCGAATACCAACTATCAATAACTTATTTTCAGGTAGAGATACCTCACAAAGCAGCTGATCTCTATCCCTCTAGATTGGCTTTCTTCTGTTTCTTCTCTCCGGCTATGATTGCACCATAGAGATATACAGTGCCTTGCGAAAGTATTCGGCCCCCTTGAACTTTGCGACCTTTTGCCACATTTCAGGCTTCAAACATAAAGATATAAAATTGTATTTTTTTTGTGAAGAATCAACAACAAGTGGGACACAATCATGAAGTGGAACAACATTTATGGGATATTTCAAACTTTTTTAACAAATCAAAAACTGAAAAATTGGGCGTGCAAAATTATTCAGCCCCTTTACTTTCAGTGCAGCAAACTCTCTCCAGAAGTTCAGTGAGGATCTCTGAATGATCCAATGTTGACCTAAATGACTAATGATGATAAATACAATCCACTTGTGTGTAATCAAGTCTCCGTAAAAATGCACCTGCACTGTGATAGTCTCAGAGGTCCGTTAAAAGCGCAGAGAGCATCATGGAGAACAAGAAACACACCAGGCAGATCCGAGAAACTGTTGTGAAGAAGTTTAAAGCCGGATTTGGATACAAAAATATTTCCCAAGCTTTAAACATCCCAAGGAGCACTGTACAAGCGATAATATTGAAATGGAAGGAGTATCAGACCACTGCAAATCTACCAAGACCTGGCCGTCCCTCTAAACTTTCAGCTCATACAAGGAGAAGACTGATCAGAGATGCAGCCAAGAGGCCCATGATCACTCTGGATGAACTGCCGAGATCTACAGCTGAGGTGGGAGACTCTGTCCATAGGACAACAATCAGTCGTACATTGCACAAATCTGGCCTTTATGGAAGAGTGCAAGAAGAAAGCCATTTTTTAAAGATATCCATAAAAAGTGTAGTTTAAAGTTTGCCACAAGCCACCTGGGAGACACACCAAACATGTGGAAGAAGGTGCTCTGGTCAGATGAAACCAAAATTTAACTTTTTGGCAACAATGCAAAACGTTATGTTTGGCGTAAAAGCAACACAGCTCATCACCCTGAACACACCATACCCACTGTCAAACATGGTGGTGGCAGCATCATGGTTTGGGCCTGCTTTTCTTCAGCAGGGACAGGGAAGATGGTTAAAATTGGTGTGAAGATGGATGGAGCCAAATACAGGACCATTCTGGAAGAAAACCTGATGGAGTCTGCAAAAGACCTGAAACAGTCCTATCAAAGTCAAAGTCCAGACCTGAATCCAATCGAGAATCTGTGGAAAGAACTGAAAACTGCTGTTCAC